>NC_054534.1:94875021-95104162 GCF_017654505.1 Polyodon spathula
AACAACACACAGCCACTGCCTGTTACACTTCTTTATAACATAAGAACATAAGAACATAAGAAAGTTTACAAACGAGAGGAGGCCATTCGGCCCATCTTGCTCGTTTGGTTGTTAGTAGCTTATTGATCCCAAAATCTCATCAAGCAGCTTCTTGAAGGATCCCAGGGTGTCAGCTTCAACAACATTACTGGGGAGTTGATTCCAGACCCTCACAATTCTCTGTGTAAAAAAGTGCCTCCTATTTTCTGTTCTGAATGCCCCTTTTTCTAAACTCCATTTGTGACCCCTGGTCCTTGTTTCTTTTTTCAGGCTGAAAAAGTCCCTTGGGTCGACACTGTCAATACCTTTTAGAATTTTGAATGCTTGAATTAGGTCGCCACGTAGTCTTCTTTGTTCAAGACTGAACAGATTCAATTCTTTTAGCCTGTCTGCATATGACATGCCTTTTAAGCCCGGAATAATTCTGGTCGCTCTTCTTTGCACTCTTTCTAGAGCAGCAATATCTTTTTTATAGCGAGGTGACCAGAACTGCACACAATATTCAAGATGAGGTCTTGCAAGTGCATTGTACAGTTTTAACATTACTTCCCTTGATTTAAATTCAACACTTTTCACAATGTATCCGAGCATCTTGTTAGCCTTTTTTATAGCTTCCCCACATTGCCTAGATGAAGACATTTCTGAGTCAACAAAAACTCCTAGGTCTTTTTCATAGATTCCTTCTCCAATTTCAATATCTCCCATATGATATTTATAATGTACATTTTTATTTCCTGCGTGCAGTACCTTACACTTTTCTCTATTAAATGTCATTTGCCATGTGTCTGCCCAGTTCTGAATCTTGTCTAGATCATTTTGAATGACCTTTGCTGCTGCAACAGTGTTTGCCACTCCTCCTACTTTTGTGTCGTCTGCAAATTTAACAAGTTTGCTTACTATACCAGAATCTAAATCATTAATGTAGATTAGGAATAGCAGAGGACCTAATACTGATCCCTGTGGTACACCGCTGGTTACCACACTCCATTCTGAGGTTTTTCCTCTAATCAGTACTTTCTGTTTTCTACATGTTAACCACTCCCTAATCCATGTACATGTGTTTCCTTGAATCCCAACTGCGTTCAGTTTGAGAATTAATCTTTTGTGCGGGACTTTGTCAAAAGCTTTCTGGAAATCTAAATAAACCATGTCATATGCTTTGCAATTATCCATTATCGATGTTGCATCCTCAAAAAAATCAAGCAAGTTAGTTAGGCACGATCTCCCTTTCCTAAAACCATGTTGACTGTCTCCCAGTACCCTGTTACCATATAGGTAATTTTCCATTTTGGATCTTATTATAGTTTCCATAAGTTTGCATATAATAGAAGTCAGGCTTACTGGTCTGTAGTTACCTGGTTCAGTTTTGTTTCCCTTTTTGTGGATCGGTATTACGTTTGCAATTTTCCAGTCTGTCGGTACCACCCCTGTGTCAAGAGACTGCTGCATGATCTTGGTTAGCGGTTTGTAAATTACTTCTTTCATTTCTTTGAGTACTACTGGGAGGATCTCATCCGGCCCAGGGGATTTGTTTATTTTAAGAGCTCCTAGTCCCTTTAACACTTCTGCCTCAGTTATGCTAAAGTTATTTAAAACTGGATAGGAACTGGATGACATGTGGGGCATGTTGTCAGTATCTTCCTTTGTAAAAACTTGTGAAAAGTAATCATTTAATATATTTGCTATTTTTTTTTCTTCCTCTACGATTTTGCCATTTGTATCTCTTAAACATTTAATCTCCTCTTTGAATGTTCTCTTGCTGTTGTAATATTGGAAAAACATTTTGGAATTGGTTTTAGCTCCCTTAGCAATGTTCATTTCTATTTCTCTCTTGGCCTTTCTAACTTCCTTTTTGACTTGCGTTTGCAGTTCTGTGTACTCTTTCTGCGTACTTTCTTTTTGGTCCTTTTTTAATGCTCTGTAAAGTGCCTTTTTTCGCTGAATATTTTTTTTAATTGATCTATTAAACCATTTTGGCAATTTAGTTTTACATTTAGATTTGTCTACTTTAGGGATGTAATTGTTTTGCGCCTCTAGTACTACATTTTTGAAGAACAACCATCCTTCTTCTGTGGGTGTTTTCTCTATTTTACTCCAATCTACTTCTGTTAGTCTCTGTTTCATACCTTCATAGTTTGCTTTTCTAAAATTGTAAACCTTAGCTTTAGTCTTTACTTTTGGGGATTTAAAAAACACTTCAAATGAGACCATGTTGTGGTCTGAGTTTGCCAGTGGTTCTCTGACCTCTGTTTTAGTTATTCTATCTTCGTTATTTGAAAAGACTAAATCAAGGCATGCCTCCCCTCTAGTCGGTGCCTTGACAAATTGTGTTAGGAAGCAGTCATTTGTCATTTCCACCATTTCTATTTCATCCTTCGTGCTACCCACCGGGTTTTCCCATTTTATTTGGGGGAAGTTGAAATCCCCCATTAGTATGGCTTCTCCTTTGCTACACACATTTCTAATGTCATTGTATAACAGATTATTTTGCTCACCGTCTGAATCTGGCGGTCTATAGCATGCTCCTATTATTATGCCTTTTGAATTTTTGTCTGTTATTCTGACCCATATTGATTCGGTTTTATTTTCTTTGTCCAGGTTTAACACCTGGGCTTCAAGACTGTTTCTTATGTATAGCGCTACCCCTCCTCCTCTTCTGTCCTGCCTGTCTTTCCTATACAGTGTATACCCACAAATATTATATTCGTCCCCATCACTCTCAGACAACCAAGTTTCTGTAACACCTATCACATCATAGTTACCTGTTAGTGCAGTAGCTTCAAGTTCTAGAATTTTGTTTCTGATACTTCTAGCATTTAGATAAATACATTTAATGGTTGTCTTACCTGAGTTGTTGTTCTTGTTTTGATGCGGTCTCCCTTCTGTTTTTTTGTTGATTTCTCCCCCCTTCCTTTCTAGTTTAAATGCTTCCGAACCTGCTCGAGGATCTTTTCTCCAAGTAGACTAGTTCCCTTGTTATTTAAGTGCAGTCCATCCCGTCTATACAGATAGTCCTCGTTGTAGAATGTGGTCCAATGATCAAGATAGGTGAAGCCTTCCCGTGTGCACCACGTCTTCAGCCATTCGTTTTGATTAATTATTTCCAGCTGTCCATATGGTCCTTTGCAAGGTGCGGGTAGTATACCAGAAAATACCACAGTTTTGGTTTTCTCTTTTAATTTCCTTCCTAGCTCTCTGAATTTGTTTTGCAGGGATTTTGGTCTGTCTCTTCCAATGTTGTTTGTACCGATGTGGACGACTACTACCGGGTCGTCTCCTGTTCGTTCTAGGAGCCTGTCCACGTTTTCAGTGATGTGCTTGACCGAGGCTCCCGGAAGGCAGCACACTGTTGTAGTAAGGGGGTCCAAACTGCGAACTGAACTTGCTGTGTTTCTCAATATGGAGTCCCCAACAATCATGACCTCCCTTCTTTTTGCTGTCTGGTCACCACTGTCAATAGGGTCCTGGATGTTGTTCCTTTCATTCTCTTGTTGTTGGTTCTGCTCATCACAATTCTGAAGTGACTCAAATCTGTTGGTTGTTTTGATTTCTGGTGGTTGTGTTTGACAAAGTTTCTTTTTTTCCCTGCTTCTGCCTACCTGAACCCAGCTGTTCTGACCTTCTATCTCCCTGGTGGCTTTCAGTCAGTTAGGGGTGATGCAGACTTCCATGAATTGTGGGTGTGCCAGTTCCTCAAGATCCTGTTGCTGTCTCACTTCTTCCAGCTCCATTTCTAGCATACTTACTAGTTTATGCAAATCCTGGATCGCGCGACACTTTACGCACACTTGGTTTAGCTCCGCTGGGTTTTCTCGGATTTCCCACATCAAGCAGGTGTCACAGATTACAGGCTTGAAGACCATGTTGAGGTTTTTTTTTTGAAGTTTAGTTTCTTCTGCAGCTGTCAACCTGCTTTCTTACTGCTTCGAAACTGCTCTGTACTTTTCCACGCCTGTACTTGTCCCACTCGCTGTCGCTGGGAAGACTGCCTCGTTTAACTGCGTTGTTCTGCTGTGCTGTCAGCTCCTCCCCTCGCCCGTGTCTCAAAACGGCGCTGAATTTGAATCAGCTGCTCCGAGTTTCAGCTTGTTTGTTATCAGAAAAACACACGCGGCTGTTTGACTTTGAGCTGCTGCTGTGTTTCCCCAATGTCCTCTGTTTTCTGATTAAAGCAATTCAAGATGCAATTTCTCCTTTCTGCTTCGAAACTGCTCTGTACTTTTCCACGCCTGTACTTCTCCCACTCGCTGTCGCTGGGAAGACTGCCTCGTTTAACTGCGTTGTTCTGCTGTGCTGTCGGCTCCTCACATTCATAAAACTTATGGTGCAAATACGCCGCCGTAATGAAGATTAATTATAAAGATGCTAATGAAGTTTTCACAATGTACAATCTCACAATGAACATGCTGGATTGATATAAATACTACAATTTATGATACATTGTTAGCAGTCATTCATTCAAACAATCGGACATTAATAAAAGTAACCAATTGAATTCTAGTGTATTAAATGCATTGCCAGAATGTATGCATTGGTACACAGATCTACTTATTGATCATTAGTTCATTTCAAAGTGTATAATTAGCCCAACCCCAAGTAATTCCATGTGCCAACATTGAATGTTATGAGATTTTGTAAAGGTTCTTGCCAGAACTGGTTAACAGTATTGTCAGCCAGACAAAGGTGGTATAATTATTTACTTGACCCTTGCATCTTGTGCAGGAGGGGACATTCCTTTAGTTCCCTAATAAGAAGCCATATGTTTTATGTCTGACAGATTATCTTAGGCTGCATGCTATTTCTTTGACTTTTAAAAGTAAAAAAAATGGTGCCAATCATTGTAAATCTGTTGATTTGTGTGTGTGTGTGTATATATATATATATATATATATATATATATATATATATATATATATATATATATATATATATATATATATATATATATTAGTTCAAGTTTATTATAAATTATTTAATAAAAAAACCAATTTATGCTAACGATTTGCTAAACAATTTTAAGGTCATGACATGTATAATGGTGGGAACACATATCTGTGGTGGGACACATATCTGTCGTGGGACACATCACCTAAGTGGGAAACATATCTATAGTAGGACATATACACAGTCTGTCATCATTTAGTAAAAAAAAAAAAAAAAAAAGCCAAGTTAGAAGCAATAATGGTGTGAATGTTGGGCCCCAGCACCTTTCCAATTGTGCCTATCTGCTTGATGCTTGACAAGGTTGCCCCAATTGCTTCTCCTAACTTGGGCTTTTGTGTTTGATAGCACAACTTTAAATGGCTGTTGTGTTTTTCAGACCTTTTTTTACATTTACATGTTGTTGTTTTTGTTACAGATATCACTTCTTTTTTTTTTTACTTCATCAAATAATGAATAAAGCGAGGGAAAGATATTAGAGAATGTGTATGGTAAATAAACAGACAGACAAGAAAAGAGAGTAATAAGTAGAGTAATATAAGAGAAATGAGGAAATGAGGAAAATAACTGTAAAAGGGACTTTTGGACACTATTAGAAGTGTAAACATTGTATTATTTTAGATGCAAATGTACATCCATCAGTGGTGAAAACAATATGTCTATTTTGGTAGGTATTAATATATTGATATTTACGTAGGTACACAACTACAGTATTATGAATGGTTAAAAAAAGGTACATATGCATGTCAGTGCTAAAGGGTAGTATACTAACACATTTTAATGCTGAAAACAATCATTATTCTCCTTGTTATAGATGTGTGTGGCAATGTGCCCCATCCCTGTGTGTATTTCTGAGTTATATGTTGCGTGTTGTTTGTTAATGTTGGTGTATTGTCATTGGTATATGGGATATAAGTGGGTCTGTGTAACACGAGTGATTTAAAATATATATTTGTATTTAGGCATGAGGATTGCACAGCACTTCATGTGCAGGTAAAATGTAATATGTGAGCACAGGAAATTGCACTAGATTAATTCACTTGCAGTTTTAACGAGACTACAATTGAATGATTGATTAGCAATCGAGTCTTGGTACAGCTTCATAAAAGCATGCATATTTCACTCACTCAGGGTTGTGTGTTCAGGGTGAAAGAAGGGGAGAGAGTGAGGAGATTAAAGTAAGCTTTAAAAACCATAATAAGCAATTGCTATGTCATGCTGGAGGACCAGCACAGTACTTGTTTGTTTGGTGTTCGTGCCCTGTTTGTTAGTGTCTGTTCGTTTTGTTTGTCTATTTATTTTGGCTCAAGTGCCATGTTCTGTTTTGTTCAGCATTTTTATTTTCTGGTTGTTAATAAACCACTAAGATGCTCCAAAGTCTCAGTTTTCACTTGCCAGTACTGCCTGTCTCTGTGTACTCCTTTCTGGCCTGACGTCACCCTACAGCCAGCCTGTTCACAATATGTTATGAACTTAGACCAATGTAAGGCATTTATAGCATTAGATCTCTTTATAGAATGTGATATCCATGTCCTTTGCATTTCTTGGCCATGGTTTTACTTCAATGAGTGCATCATGTGCATGCACCCATTTTCCAGTAGCACCCACAGCAAGAAGAGACACATAGTGTCCTGAAGTAACACCCTGTCCTTGGTGTATGATAATGGCAGATAATTGGTAATTCCTGCTGTTCACAGTAATTTTGCTCTTCTGCACAGCAGTAAACTTGGTATTGTGTCGCTTTGTAAGGGTCCTGTCTGGTTTGATTTCCCAAAGCATATGTTGGAGTGCAATCATTCTTCCTGCTAACTGAATATGTTCACATTTCATGATTGGAGAAGTTTTGCATTGCCTACATTTGCTATCAAGAAACGTTGCCCATTTGTCATTTCAGTAAACAAGTTCATCCAAACACATGGAATCTGTAGCAGCAGGTACATGTAGAGGGTAAACATGCAACACCTGCTGGTATGATGAGCAGTGGTTACATCTAGTTCATAGAATGTCATGACTTATTGTGAGTGAAACCATGCGAGATACTTCAGGACAAATTTCAGACAATTTGGTGAGAAACTCTACCACATCTTTTGCTACTCACCTCTATTGAAGGCTTTTCCTAAGAAGTGACAAATATCAACAGTAGTTAGAGATGCAGTGGATGGCAAGTGATCACAGTTGTGAACAAAGCTCCTGATAGCCTCTTGTTGATTGTGTTTTAATTAATCCTTCAGAGGTTGCAAGGGAAGAAGGCACTGCAATGTTTCATTTGCATAACATGAGGTGAAATTGGGGTTGCTCAAGCTTCTGAATGGATGTGTAACTACAATTTTTCTCTAGAAGATTGAGGCTTTTGCTGTTCCTGAACATTAGTGATGGCTTGGTGAATGAAAAGCACTCAATCTTTTACCTTGTTTCCCTTGTGCGTGTTGGTCTCCTTCAAGCTTATTAACTTAGGCCAATAAATCCCTCTGAGCCTATTGTACTCTGCAACTGCAGTTTGAGGTGCCTTAATGTAGGTGGGGTCAAAAAGTTGATAAGGTGGACACCGCTTAAGGATGTAACTCTGGAAAGTGCAACGAAACTTTGTCCATAGGAGGAAATGGAGTTACCAAGATCCATCTTAACTGTTTTTAGAGTCACACCCTGGTATTTGTGAATGGTGATTGCATGAACACCAATGACTGGGAACTGCTCCCGAACAATGTAGACTCTTTCCATGATTTCAAACTTTGAACGTAAACATTCAAAGGTATGGGTGACTCCATTGTTAAATTTGATGGTTATGGTTTTGACCATACTTGTGTTTTCCAGATAGGAGGAAACAGCTTGAAGCTTTCCTATTGCCCCATTGATAATACCAGTGGCAATGTCAATGTTCTTGTGAAGCACTAGTTTGCAGCCTATTTTGACTCATATGATAGTTTCCAGTCCAGCTATACAACTGCAATCTGCCTTGTAGGCGTTCATTTTTTTCAGCACATTTCTCTGGAAGATTTCACCCGGCAGCTAGAAACCTCTGATACATCATTCGACTTGATGGTTGTCTGTGGATCTGTGCCATAGAGAGGTAAGCCTAGGAAATTGTCTGCTGCTTCAAGTGCATCACATTCTCTGTTGGGCAAGTTGTGGAGTGCAACATTTCACAGTCTGCTGGCCGGTGACTTGTTTTAGTTGATGTCGTTCATGATGACAAGGGCAAAACTCAGGTTTTGAATGGTATTTTGTAATGTAGCGGTTGAGGGCTGTAGATTGTTCACCAATGAACTGAATATCCATATTGCCTTCCCAAGCTAGCAAAATGGCTGGATTGTAGTGATTGGTTCTGACTTCTGCACTACTCTGTGGTAGATCATAGAGTCTGCCATGAGGTTTCAGTGCAATGGCCTCAGCCACATGTTAGATTACCACCACAGTTTGTTCTTTTCTGGGAAATCCAAAGCGACAAACTATCACCACCTTGTTTTTGATTTTCTTGGATCTTAGACAGGATTTGTTGCATTTATGTTGCTGCCATTTCAAGACACAGTCTCTAGTACAGGTGCTATCAGGTCATGTGGAATGGTACAGGTGACATGTTGATTAATGTACTGTGCAATTTGTGAGTTGGGGGAAAGCATGTGGAAGAAGCATGTGGAACTGCTGCATTCCATGACCCTGGTACGCTCTGTGCCAAAAGTAATGTGTAACTTTCCCCAGAGGGCCATTTGGGGATGTAATAAAATGATACAATTAATCAAAATAATTTTATCATGTGTTCGTGGGTTGCTTTGATCTCCCTATGAGATATTCGGATACAAATAAGCCCTGTATAAAGTCAATTTGATATGAATCATATGCTTGTACACGTTTTCAATACCAAACAATAATAATCAAAAAGCGTCTTCGAATTCAATTGGATAACTTCTCTGAGCACTTTATGTTCGCTTTTTTCTCTGCTGGCCATAGCTGGGGATTTTTTAAATTTATTTATTTATTTATTTATTTATTTATTTATTACTTGGGTCTAGGTATGTGATAATAAGAACAATTCAATGGTATTTCTTTCTGACTGTACATTACACCTTTTCATCTGCAATCGGCAACACGATCTAAAGTATATATATATATATATATATATATATATATATATATATATATATATATATATCCAGTACTGTACATATTATCACCCTAAGTATAGATATCATCCTGTGTATAGATATCACCCCGTGTATGGATACCACCCTGTGTAGATAGCATCCCCTGTAATGATATAACCCTGTGTATAGATATCATCCTTTGTACAGATAACACCTTGAGTATAGATATAGCATTTTTTATTGTTTTTCCTCCCTGTGTTACAGTGTTTGCAATCATTCTGAATGGTTCCCATTAAATGACAAATGGTTCAACTAAAAGTCTTTTTCAATGTCTTTAGTCTTTTTCTAAATTTAGCACTGTTGAGTTTTATAGTTTTATGTATGGGTGATTGTGACAATATGCCCCGCCCCTGTGTGTATTTTTGTGTTTTATGTTGTATGTAGTGTGCAAATGTTGGTGTTTATAGTGCACAGGTTATAATGTGGGATATGAGTGCAATTTTTAGTTAGACACAAGGATGGCACAAATCACTTCAGTGCAAATTAAAAGGGAAACACGGGAAGGGCACAAATTAGTTCACATGCAGATGTACCGAGATTCCAATTAAATGATTGATTAGCAATTGAGTCTTGGTACAGCTGCATAAAAGGGGCACATTTTCACTCATTTGAGGTTGTGTGTTTGTAAGTGGAGAACGGGTGAGAGAGAAGGAGAGTTATATAAAAGAACAATTGCTATTTTCATGCTGGAAACTCCAGCACGGTACTTGTTTTCTGTTCGTCCACTTTGTCTATTTACTTTGGCCAACGCTCCATTTTGTTTGTTCAGTGTGTTTTTTTCTGTTTTGTAAAACCTTTTTATTTTACAATAAACCAGAGCAAGCAAGCGCCTTCATCATTTCACCCATCCTGTCTGTGTTGTTCCTTTCCACTCAGCCAGCTGTGTCCCAGTGATATACTATCTTATAGAATATTATGCTTTTTTACTTATTTTTTCCTGTTTATAACAGTTTCCTAATGTTAAGCTGAAATAAACAAATTATCCAGCTAAGATTTAGTCTGCAATACTCTCTCAAATAGTTAAAACTTTCCTACTGTGAGCGTGTTTAGGCAAAAGCCACAGGCTGATGAGTTTGCAAGATATGCTGTGCATGGTCCAAATAAATCTGCAGAAAACTTACAGAATTGCTATTGAGCCAAAGTGTCAACAACCTCAACATGTTTTAACTTCTAGTAGTCAGCCCTTGCCAGGGACACTGCTGATGTATCATTACTTGGGCAGCAGGGGCTGTTAACTGGCTTCCTTAGCTAACTGTGAAGTGCTCCAGTGAGGTCCACTGCTTGTTTTACAGTTTTCTGGATCATTTTCTCCAATGAACTAAACAAGAAAATACTGCCACAGATATAACAGAGGCCCTCTGACCTATTCCCTTTTATTAGATTTCATTCTTATAACAAAAGTATGAGTAATGTCTCTGACCCCTGTACATCAGAAACGTCCTTATACTTTTTCTATTATTCTTCATATCCTCTTTCTCCAAGAAAGACATCTTTAATTTGTTCGGATTCCACCGAATGAGAACGATATTATATTTATATTTAACTAGAAATCGTTTCTTCTTAGACATGTTGGCCAAGCTAATTTTGTTTTTACAGGTGTTTGTACTTGGAAAAGGGTTAGCCACAGTCTTGAAGGCTCTACCGCATTGGTACATCAAGAGCTACAGTAAGTATGCTGTGGGTCTAAAAGCTGTTAACAGTAGGCAGGGAATGAAAGAGAAATTAATCATGTTATGCTTTATTTACACTGTGTAACAAGGAATAGGACAGGCAAATGTCTGTTTTCCCTAGTTGCAGGGTGTCTCAATGCAGAGGTACTATTGACAAGTGGAAGAAATGTCCTGCGACAGGAATATACGCATTCGATCCAAATGTGCAACCCTGCTGTTAATAACTTTAAAACGAATAACTTTACAAATCTTTAATATCACTATAAAATAGCTGGAAGAGCAGAGTTTGACTTCAAGTTGGACATCACATGACTATTTATCTCTATATATTATAATTAGACAAACAAATGAAGAGAAAAAAATGTAATACTGCATAAAATGTTTAATCTTACATGATTTAGTAGAGTAGTGAAGTCACTTGGAAAGATTTTGGTCAAGCTTATCTTATTTCAACATACTCAATACAACTGGATATGGAATTCTATAGTATGCTTTACTGAGCATGTACTGTAGTATCCCATGGGTACTTTAGAATGCTGTACTAAACTCAAGCCAGTCCTGAGTAAATTGAGTTTAAACAGCGAAAATATGGCTGGAAAGAAAGTTAAAGAACCTCAGTGCTTAATAGCAAAAATCATATAGCATACTGTTTACAAAGTAAGGAGATACCTTGATTGTATTTAGTGACAGGATAATGTTATTTAATGGCAGGGATTTACTACTACTACTATCACTACTAATAATAATTTGGTTAATTATTAATTAGGTATATTTACCAACTACACCGGTTCAGTTTTGACTAAAATGAAAAATATAAGCACACAGGGTTTTTACATTCATGAAAGCAGATCAGCTTCTACAGCGCAAAACATCCAAGATATAAAACTACATTTTCATAAACAAGAGAGCAAGAGAAGTTTTAGTCTCATAATCTTTTAATGACAACAATGCAGTAAGTGTTCTGTTCAATAAGGAAAGTACACAGACCAACACCTTTCTTTAGCTGTCACTCATCAGATGTGACAAAGCAAAGACTTAGACCCCGTTCACACTATTGTGCTGGGCCTCAAGGTCCACCTCAGGGCCATCGCATATTTAGGTCCGCAACCCTGTTCACATTTGTGGTTTAAGGAGCCTTTTTTTTATGGGATGATAGCCTGCACTTAGAATGGAAGAGCTACCGGGATATATAGTAATCCTTGATTTGTAGCAGATGTTTCTTATTAATATATATATTTTTTCAATTTTCGTGATGTATGCTTCACTCAGATTGCAAATGACTAACAGGTTGTACATACAATGACTGACATTCACAAGTCAAGCTCTAGTACTACTGCTCCCTCCTAAGGAAAGACACAGCACTAAATAATAATTAATTATTCAGTAACCATTTATGCCTGGGATAATTTTATACAAACATCAACTCTGATATTTAACATTAATTCCATTTACAATAAACAGTCATATAATTTACATCACACACATTTCATCTCATTTATACGTATGTGTTTAACCTGCATGAATACCATCTTTGTTTACAAACATGATCGTTAAAGTATTCTATTGGTTACTCTTTTATTATTCACTAGTCCCTAACCATTATCAGTAAAGTCTGAGCATCAGCATTACCCCTTCTCTTAGGAGATTACTGAACAAAAACCCTTGTTCCACATGTAGCTTCAGCAAGTTCATTAAGGGAAGCTCTCCAATCTAAATATAGCAATATGCACAAGATACACAATACATAATAATATGTCCACACAATGTTCAAGAAAACTAGTGCTTTATTATTTAAAATTCAAAATATTATAGTTCAAAATAATACAGTCACCCCTGCTACCAACAATGGTATCAGAGTCAAAAAACAAGTCTCTGAAATAAGAAAAAAAAAAAAAAAAAAGTATATATATATATATATATATATATATATATATATATATATATATATATATATATATATATATATATATATATTCATGTTAGTTCAACTCGGAGTTAGTCTTCGTCATCCGGATGGCTATTATAAAAGAGACCTGCAGCATTTCCAGATTGTCGTAAGACGCTGGTGTTGAGCACAGAAATGAATCCTAAGTTGTTGTTTACGTTTCTTTTAATTGAATTTCTGTTTAGCAGTTCCCATGTATTCTACAATGGTCTGCCTATGAATGTAATCTACAGCCTTGCTGCATGAAGTACAAAACAACACATTACCATCGATGGGAAATTCGTCCTTGCCAAAATCTTTACGGGTGATTGTTATTGTTTTGAACAGCTCTGGATACTGATTGAAGTAAACTGAAGCCTCATTCAACACTGAACTTGAATACCGGAAACAGTTTTATTAGACAAGTATGTTTATGTAAATGTAAAGCAAAGTTGTCTATATTAATGTTTTATAGGGTATGTGTATTGATTTGGTTATTATCAAACAAACAAAAAAAAGCCTTGCATGTTTTTTGCCCCTTCCCAAATGTAAAAAAAAAAAATCTCTGACATCATAGAAAATCCACAGCTAATGGTTTCCTAGTATCCCTGCTACTGAGCTACATAAGCAAACTGAATGTTTTGTGATACAAAAAGGTGGCCCTAAGTGTGCTTTCCGTTCATATGTAAAGGCTGGCCCTGGTCCTGAATTGCCAGACCAGGGCCCTGGGCTGTCTTTTCTTTTTTGGACGGTCCTGGACCACCTTAAATTGCAAGTGTGAATGGGGTCTTAGTTGTCACTATTTCCAACAAAAGAGGCAGTCGAAAACTTCTGCAGTGTAATCTTCATCTACCAGACCGATTTAGGGGATGTGACCACAGGCATGCGTGAACATTGTAGAAAACAATTGTAACAGCAGAGATGCCCTTAAGTATTGCCCTTTTGAATACAAGTCCTCAGACCTCCAAATCCACGTTCAGCAAATGAATTGCAAAGTTTGCAGCCACTTTCCTCTGACAGCTGGCAGAAAATCCTAAGCGGATCAAAGGTTCCCTGATAGCAGATTGATGCAATTATATGCAGCGAAGACATTGTTAAAAGTATATCTTTTTAACAGGATAAAAATAGAATCTAATAAAAACAAGTTATGCAACTCTGCTTAAGAAGTGTATGCTACTGGTTCAGGCAAAAACCTCTCCAGGGACATGGTGACCTGTGCTGGAATTGGGAATCTTACCTTAAAAGGCGCTACAAGTTACAATTGTTATAATCTAACCGTTGCTATGGTTACTATAGATCTCTACGACTGGGGAAAGAGCTTGGGCCCTGGACTCTTCACAGCAAAGCAATTTCTCAATCACCAGAACTGACATTTTCCTACATTAGCTAGAACAGACTCCATAAACCAAAAAGAAGCCCAGTCAAGTACATTATGTGCACTGCTTAGTTTTCATGTGTGGTTATGAATATGTTTATTCTGTTTAATTTCAACTATTTGGCAGTCTTTGTTAAATGATTTTTTTTTTTTTTTTTTTACATTTTCACAATAAAAACATTGAGACATGGTTCCAGTCCAAACCTTTCCAAAAATGTATAGATGTGTTTCTTAATGTTTTCTTCAGCAGACATTTTCCAGAAAGGCTGGCTGTGTAATGGTTAATTTAAACTATACCATTACACCAGCACTCAAATCATTTTATTATTTCATTAAAAAATATAGAAAAGTTTTAAAACAGGCTGCACAACACCTGTCCTCAAGGGCCATTCCACTTCAGATTTTAGAGTGTATCACTTAAATTAGTAAATTAGAGCTGCTTCAGAGCTTTAGAAGTCATTAAAATATAAAGCAAGGATAAACAGGCCTCAGTGATCTGCAATTCAAGTCAAAGCCTTTTGAACCAATTGTCCAATTAATTAGTTATTTGAATGGAGAACAGAAGAGAAATCCTTCCAAGAAACAGTCTGCTCTAATAATTTAAAAAACAGTAAGCAATGTAATTATCAATGTTTCAAAGTTTACAAGAGAACATTTACTATCACAATGGTCAACTATGTTTTGTTTTGTTTTTTTCAAACATTATGTAATGTTCCCTCTCTTATTGTTTGACTAGAATGTCAATAACCCCAAGATGGGAGCCAACTGGATTGAAACCTGTGTTGCTGCCACCACCTTTAAGGTTAACTGGGAAGGTCTAGTACAAAAAGAGGCCTTAAGCAAGGGCAGGCAAAGCTAGGTAAAGACACAGAAGGTTAAAATTTACCAGTCAAGGTTTTATTATACAAAACTAAAATATAGGCACACAAACCAATCTGTAACTACTCCAAGACAGACCAACTGGAAACGTCTAATAGAAGGGGCAACGCTGGATCTTTAAACTCATATTAAATAAAGCGATCCAGTAATCATAAAAGCCAAAGAAATAAAAATAGATTTAAGTGTATCAAAACTGGGTTGCAAAACAGAATAAAAAAGTATAAAATAAACAACAAACACAAACCAAACAAATCATCAGCTCCACTGTCCCCCAGTAGCAAGGCACTCTGTATGTACTTCAGGAGAAAATGGCAGCAATCAAGTAGAACACATTACAAAGAGACAATAAAATGTGCCCAGATTTTGGTCAGTTTACCTGCAAACTATACTTCAAAAGAGAGGGAGAGAGGTCTAAGAATGAAAAGGGGGAGGCTTATCTTTAACAATCGTATTGGAGGGTCCCTCTCGGGAGTATGTTTCAGGCACACCGGTGTCTCACACTGCCCAGGGTCCAGTATAATCCTCGTGTCTGCACACTGTCCAAATGCACAACGCCACCGTCAGCTTTCCCTGGCAACTCTGACACAGGTAATTCAAGTCTTGGATCTCTGCAACAGCCTCAGATTCAATAGCACTGTGATCCCCTCTGCTCACTCTGCTCACACTCTGCAACCCCTGCTTTGAGCTCTCAAAATCTCCCGTCGACTCTCACCCCGATTCATGTATACACCACACTTCAATCTAATAATTAGCACTCAGTTGAAACCTTGTGCACTTAAAACAGAATTAAAAAAAAAAAAAAAAAACACGTTGGCTGCAATTGTTTCTTTGTTACATGTGATGGAATACAGTAAAGGCTAAAGGTTGAAGACATTATTTTATTAGAATGCATTTAGATATCAAAATATTAATATTTACCCTCTGTCTTGTTGACATTTTGGTGAGCAGCTCTACTCTGGAGTTAATTGTGATGAAATAGGATTTAGTGCCATACTTGATACTGCAATTTTGGTTTGATTTGATTCTGGAATTCAGTGCTATACACTGTGGTTATAATTACACAATTATAATTAAAATAGAGTATTTAATTTAATGTAGTAACATGTAGCAATTTATGTTGTACAGCTTTTTTGTTGTACAAAATATGTCCTAATCCAGACTTTCAAAATGTTTAGGCTTTCCTTTTCTCATCTTGGACATCTGTTTTAAACCATCTAATCGGTATGTTTTCTTCAGAGCTTATTCCAGGAGCACAAAAATAAACAGAGTCCATGTGCTAGGTGGCTTAGGAAATGGCTGCAAGTTCAGCAAGCCTGACCTGTAAAGTTCCAGTTACCCTGTTAACTTTACAGTGGTGCTTTACTAGGCCTCAATCCAGCTTCCAAAGAGACGGGGAGAGTGGCTTATGTTTGTACAGCTGAAAACAAGATGAAGATCCACAGGCCTCTCTCACACTCCATTAGACTCTAAACTCTGTGGAGTATTGCACTCAACAAATAAACAGTTGGTGGAAAACTTTTGAAATGTGTGAAAGAATGGGTGACGTTTTAAACTAGAACAGTAAATGTCTATTCACAGTGCACAATAGCTACCAATTACTTTACAATGTGTGGCAGTGCCAAGGCCTTGATCATGAATATTTGTGTTTTTGCAGGTGGCAGCCATCTTGGCTCAGGAGTGGTGAAACATCCTGGAGCCAAAATGGCCTTCTTTTACGCAGCCACGTGTTAATTACTCTGAAAAAAATATATAAACGCAACATGTAAAGTGTTGGTCCCATGTTTCATGAGATGAAATAAAAGATCCTAGATATTTTCCATATGCACAGAAAGCTTATATCTCTCAAATTTTGAGCAGAAATTTGTTTACATCCCTGTTAGTGAGCATTTCTCCTTTGCCAAGATAATCCATCCACCTGACAGGTATGGCATCTCAAGAAGCTGATTAACCCTTTGTGGTCCATTTATTCAGCGCCTGTCAGGCACGTCAGGTCCAATTTATTTTCACACACGCTGTTTACATTTTTTTTTTTTCGAGTAAAACTGGTTTAAAGGGCATTGCAATGCTAAGCGACATCAGTACTGCATCTCCAGCCAAGCCCCACCCCGTGTTCGCTTTGTTTTTCACATACCTCTTTAGAACATAAGAACATAAGAATGTTTACAAACGAGAGGAGGCCATTCGGCCCATCTTGCTCGTTTGGTTGTTAGTAGCTTATTGATCCCAGAATCTCATCAAGCAGCTTCTTGAAGGATCCCAGGGTGTCAGCTTCAACAGCATTACTGGGGAGTTGATTCCAGACCCTCACCATACTCTGTGTAAAAAAGTGCCTCCTATTTTCTGTTCTGACTGCCCCTTTGTCTAATCTCCATTTGTGACCCCTGGTCCTTGTTTCTTTTTTCAGGCTGAAAAAGTCCCTTGGGTCGACATTGTCAATACCTTTTAGAATTTTGAATGCTTGAATTAGGTCGCCACATAGTCTTCTTTGTTCAAGACTGAATAGATTCAATTATTTTAGCCTGTCTGGCTATGACATACCTTTTAAACCCAGAATAAATCTGGTCGCTCTTCTTTGCACTCTTTCTAGAGCAGCAATATCCTTTTTGTAGCGAGGTGACCAGAACTGAACACAATATTCAAGACGAGGTCTTACTAATGCATTGTACAGTTTTAACATTACTTCACTTGATTTAAATTCAACACTTTTCACAATGTATCCAAGCATCTTGCTGACCTTTTCTATAGCTTCCCCACATTGTCTAGACGAAGACATTTCTGAGTCAACAAAAACTCCAGGTCTTTTTCATAGATTCCTTCTCCAACTTCAGTATCTCTCATATGATATTTATAATGTACATTTTTATTTCCTGCGTGCAGTACCTTACACTTTTCTCTATTAAATGTCATTTGCCATGTGTCTGCCCAGTTCTGAATCTTGTCTAGATCATTTTGAATGACCTTTGCTGCTGCAACAGTTTTTGCCACTTCTATTTTTGTGTCGTCTGCGAATTTAACAAGTTTGCTTACTATACCAGAATCTAAATCATTAATGTAGATTAGGAATAGCAGAGGACCTAATACTGATCCCTGTGGTACTCCACTGGTTACCACACTCCATTCTGAGGTTTTTCCTCTAATCAGTACTTTCTGTTTTCTACATGTTAACCACTTGGAGCGCATTATTGAGGAGTTTGGTGATTAAACAAGTGCTCAGGAGAGGATTTATCAGTATGCACGTTTATAAAGAGGTATGTGAAAAATACAGCGAACAAGGGGTGGAGCTTGGCTGTAGATAGAGTATTATTATTTTAAACAGTGCGTGCAAAATAAACTGCACGTGTGGTTTATCTAAATAAACCATGTCATATGATTTGCAATTATAATTATCGATGTTGCATCCTCAAAAAAATCAAGCAGGTTAGTTAGACACGATCTCCCTTTCATAAAACCATGTTGACTGTCTCCCAGGACCCTGTTACCATATAGGTAATTTTCCATTTTGGATCTTATTATAGTTTCCATAAGTTTGCATATAATAGAAGTCAGGCTTACTGGTCTGTAGTTACCTGGTTCAGTTTTGTTTCCCTTTTTGTGGATCGGTATTACGTTTGCAATTTTCCAGTCTGTCGGTACAACCCCTGCGTCAAGAGACTGTTGCATGACCTTGGTTAACGGTTTGTAAATAACTTCTTTCATTTCTTTGAGTACTATTGGGAGGATCTCATCCGGCCCAGGGGATTTGTTCATTTTAAGAGCTCCTAGTCCCTTTATCATTTCTGCCTCGTTATGCTAAAGTTATTTAAAACTGGATAGGAACTGGATGACGTATGACGCATGTTGTCTGTATCCTCCTTTGTAAAAACTTGTGAAAAGTAATCATTTAATATATTTGCTTTTTTTTCATCTGTGATTTTGCCATTTGTATCTCGTAGATATTTAACCTCCTCTTTATAGACGTGCATACTGATAAATCCTCACCTGATCACTCGTTTTATCACCAAACTCCTCAATAATGTGATCCAAGTCATTATTTTATTACTATAACATCTCAAAAAGCTCTGAAATGTCTGTGATATTCTTTGAGCGCTGGATGCGGAAGCAGCTACCTCCTTTATTTATGTCTGCTTGTTTCTGTATGGTGCAGCTGCTATGGCTATTGCTCACACGCCCCTTTTTTTTAGCTCCTATCAGTCTCACTCAGCCATTGAATGGTTCTCTCTGCTTTTTCCGGAGAAAAAATGACTAGAGACCTGTACTTTACGTCTTTTTGATGATGTCGGACAGGGTTCGACATTGGACCGGAAAGAGAAAATCTTTTTTTGTTTTGTCACACAACATAATGCCACAGATTTCTCAAGTTTTGAGGGAGCATGCAATTTTGCATGCTGACTGCAGGAATGTCCACCAGACCTGTTGCCAGAGAACTGAATGTTCTGTGGGTTTGCACAACTGAAGAATCTCTGCACAAACTGTCAGAAACCGTCTTAGAGAAGCTCATCTGCGTGCTCGTCGTCCTCACCAGGGTCTTGACCTGACAGCAGTTCGGCGTCGTAACCGACTTCAGTGGGCAAATGCTCACCTTCGATGGCCACTGGCACGCTGGGGAAGTGTGCTCTTCATTAATGAATCCTGGTTTCAACTGTACCGGGCAGATGGCAGACAGCGTGTATGGTGTCATGTAGGCGAGCGGTTTGCTGATGTCAATGTTGTGAACAGAGTGCCCCCTGGTGGCGGTGGGGTTATGGTATGGGCATGCATAAGTCACAGACAACGAACACAATTGCACTTTATCAATGGCAATTTGAATGAACAGAGATACCGTGACGGAATCCTGAGGCCCATTGTCGTACCATTCATCCGCCGCCATCACCTCATGTTTCAGCATAATGGTTCAGAGAGCAACTGGATCCGGGCGACACAGCCCAGCAACAACCCACCAGCAGCAAGCCCTCAAGCATACCGGATGCTGCTACAGCATCAGCAGATGCTGACCAGGAGGGAGAGTTCAAGATGGCTAGGAAGAAGCTGCAGCTGAAGGAAAGGAAGGCGTCCCCTGTTGCTGCCGACTCGGCAGGTAGGGGGAGTCAATTTGGGGACCTCTTATGTTTCCTCATGGCAGTGTCAGAGAGTCTCAACCCTGCGCTGCGGAGGAACAAAGCAGCCATAAAGAGGAGGGTGGGGAAGGTGAATCCCAGCCCACTGATCCCTGATCTCAGGTTTAGGTATCGGGTGAGGTCAGCAGAGGTTAATCACTGTCGGTTCCAGTGAAGATACCCAGCTGTACAGGCGGAGGCATGAGTGAATAACCTGGAGTTCAAGCCAGCATTGATTGGGATCCTGTTCCAAGTGGCTGGGGCTCAACAAGCACCTGGTTTTAATACCACTTGAGCAGCTCTGTGATAGCGGGCTGGAAGGTTTTTATAAAAACCTGCTTAATGCATGCAGGATTAAAAAAACAAAAGCGCTAGATCAGTGTAGTTGTGATGCACACAACGGGGTTTTCAGGAGACCTTGTTTTTTAATCCCATCTTTAAATGCTAGAGTTTTAGTTCTGAACATATGTCTTCAGTGTTTTTTAAAGCAGGTTTTACTAAGCTTAGTCAGCTGATTGATTTCATTCTATTTAATTGCAAAGCCGGCTGGGAGTTAGCCACAGTAGTTAACATCAAATCAGTGTGATTTATAGAAAAGATCCTGAGTGGTTTACAGGCCTCTTTTATTCCAGCTATGTCCCAGTTCCTGCCTAGCTTTTCTTTTTTTTTTATTATCAAAAGCAGCTCTATGAAATGTACATTA
Source organism: Polyodon spathula (assembly GCF_017654505.1). Lineage (NCBI taxonomy): Eukaryota > Metazoa > Chordata > Actinopteri > Acipenseriformes > Polyodontidae > Polyodon > Polyodon spathula. The sequence goes on from NC_054534.1 coordinate 94,895,785, forward strand.
AAAAGCATCACTATAATCAGCTAAAGGACCTGGGGGGACACTAAGTGGAGAGCTCATCTCAGTATTCCTGACGATGAATCCCGTCAGGAGAGTTTTATATAAACTGCCCCATCCCAAAGACCTACAGTGGAGAGTGCTGCGTGGAATTACAGCTACAAATCTTGAGCCATGGTGAGCCGGGAGTCAGTGATCACTGCCCCTTCTGTTCCGCAGTGGAGACAGTTTTCCACCTGTTTTCAGATTGCCCCTGGCTGCAGCCTTAATTTCTGTTTTTAGACATCATGCTAGCTTCCTTGGAAGCTGTTTTTATGAAACAACTCTTTGTTTTTAACATTAAATATAGTTTTAAACAAAGAACAGGTTCTCACTGGTCAACTTTGTACTTGGTCAGGCGAAATTGGCCATTTTAAAATCCAGAAAGAACAAAATGTTAGCCACTGGTCTTAGTAACGCTGTGAGTGTTTTTAGAGTGATAGTCTACAGGATTAAGATTTATTTTTATTATTATGGTGCAGGACCTGGACAGTTTTAAAGACCATTGGTGCACTGGGGACTGGGTATGTGATGTGAGCAAGGAGGGGGAGCTCAATGTGCTTCTATAAAGGTAAAAAAAAGTGGCTTTAAAAGTGATCTGAACGGACTGTGACAGTGCTGCTGTCAAGAAAGTTGATTTGAAACAGTTGCTTTGTGGTATTTTTTTGTTCTTTTGGTTTTTTTTTTGGATACAATAAAGCGATTTTAAAACTTACTCTCTCTCCCACTATATATATATATATATTATATATACTATATATATACACACACACACACACACACACACACACACACACACACACACACACACACACACCAATTTTTGTATATGGCATGATTTTGTTACACAGATATGCTTACAATCTAGCTGCCTTTATATAATGTTGTATGTACAGATTGTGTACTGTAATTATAACACTTTTATCACTTAAATGTAATAAAATGTAATTTAAACATTTATAAGCTGTACGGTACTTTTATTCACAGGGACCTTGACAATCGTAATGTACATTAGAGAAAAGAAATATCTACAAACATTTCATTTACTTAAAAAAAAAAAAAAATCAAAACTGACAGTCTTCCAGGACAGGCTCAACAAGTTGCCAAGCTTTGAAATTCAGGACCTAGAGTAGCCTACTGTGTGCCAATTTATATATGCAGTAAATACACACGTTTCTCATTTTCTTTCACAGGAACTTTCACCCAACATTGTTCACTTTCTTGAGTTCCAGATGGTAGCTCCAACTTCAAGGTCAAGTGATATGAAAAAAAATGATAATTGCCCAGACTCCTTGACTCTGCAGAAAGACAAAACAGACACAATGGGTAATGTAATTGTTTTGGATTTCTTTATTGGGATTTATGTACTCAGCTGCTTCTTGGCCACGGTCTTTCCTCCTAGATTCCAGTTCCGCCTCACTTGCAGCTATTATAAATGATCAGTCCCATGCCACACAAGTAAAGGGAAATATACTCACTCAGCTGAGCTGCAGGCTCTTAATGGGTCTTTCTTTACAAATGTTTCCGATTGTGATGTATTGACTTGCTACAACACCACAGAGATGAACCAGGCTTGAAATAATAGTAATTTTCAAACTGAAAGGCTTTAAAAGAGTTTCAGTACTGGGAAAGTGATCTGATTGGAGAATCACTGGGGGCAATATGTATATAGATTCAAATCCTCAGGCTTTGAAACAGATCCTCTACGCAGTGAAGGTGTGCTTTTGTTTATTGATACAAGACTGGATTACACTCAGGAATTATCAAGAATAAGTATAATAAAACAGAAGCCCTTGTGTATGGGATACATTTATAATCCGGTCCTATAGATTAAGATATACAAGGGTATTAGTACTTATTTTCTACCCTGTAATCTGAAGTAATCTTGAGTAAACAAGTATGTTTGCTTAGTATTGTATTATAGATAAGTGGTCCACTATAATATTAATTGTTAAGTATTTTAATGGTAATATCCCTGTACAGTAAGTACTTAGAATTTACATAATGAATATTAACTCCCCAAGAAGATGTAGGACATTAAAGTCTCCAACTGTTGTTGCTTTTCTAATGTGGACACTAAGCTCTGTTCAGGATCTCCCATCTGTGGGAAACAGATTAAGCAGTCTCCTTGGAGAGAAAAGCAGGTATTATATGCACTTTTATATAGTATAATGGGAATATATTTCGGCTCATGGGGGTCAAATGTTCCAGGGAGATGTGGTAAACATTTGAATAATACTGTAATTATAGTAATATAATAATAGTAAATTACAAAAATAATAATTTTTAAAACTTTAAATGTGATTCTTACAGATTCACACATTATTATTATTATTATTATTATTATTATTATTATTATTATTATTATATTATTATTATTATTTATTTTAACCAAGCTTAAAGCAGGAAACCAATCAGGGGCAAGTCTGCGTTTAAACGTCACTTACCCGCCACTTTGCACACTGTTCAGTACACAAAATGGATTGTTTCGTGGTGCGTGAAAAATGGCAGATCGATTGTGTAGCTTCATCTTCATCATCCATAAGCCGCTCGACTTTTCAGAAAAAAACCTGATGCATTAAATCAACAAAAAGAGGCGATAAGTAAGCATTCCACAGTGTCTGGCAAGTGTCTCAAAGCTTACACTGTCTCATACCGCATTGCTGCAAGCTGCACACCATAGTTGAGAAACTGGTTTTGCCAGCTGCAAAGGACATTTGTTCCACTATGTCTGGGGAAAGTGCTGCTGTGTAGGTTGGTGAAATTCCGTTGTCAAAGGATACAGTGAATGGCCGAATTTCAGAACTTGCCAGTGATGTGAAAAATCAACTGTTAACTTCATCAAGATGAGTAAATTTTATGCCATACAACTTGATGAGACAACGAATATCGCTGGAGCTGCACAACTGCTCATTTATATCAGATTTGTACATGAAGAATCACTTCTGGAGGAATTTCTTTTTTGCAGACCTCTTCCAACTCGCACAACGGGTGAAGAAATATTTGCAGTGTTAGATAATTTCATTTGTAAAGAAGGTATGCATTGGGATCAATGCACTGGGATTTGGAGTAACGGAGCACGATCCATGATGAAGAAGCAGAGTGACTGCGTGATAGAGAAGCCTTGGCCATGAAGAAAATGCCTGAACCATTGAAGTCTGTTATGCAGCAAGCAGTGCAGATAATTGGTTTTATAAAAGCACGGCCACTTAATGCACATTTATTTTCGGCTGTGCCAGGAAATGGGATCTGATCACCAGCACCTACTATTTCACACTGAAGTAAGATGGTTATCAAGGGAGAGTACTTCTTCGCCTTTTTGAGCTATGTAAGGAGGTTAGACCCTTCTTAACTGATGCCCAGTCTGATTTTGTTTGCTCTCTTGGCTGGCTCTGCTTGCTTACTTTGTTGATATTTTTGACCGTCTGAATCCATTAAACGCATCAATGTAAGGCAAGGACACAAATATCCTGCTCCTTACAGACAAGGCAACAGCTTTTGTTAAATAAAACTTGGACATTTGGACCTTTCGACTGTCAGAGGGAAATTTCGACATGTTTCCTACGTTTTCAGATTTCGTCCAGGATTGTGGCGGCAGTGTTGATTACATGATCTTAAAGCCCTCATTGATGAACATGCCCCAGGTCTGAAACAACAGTTCCAGAAAGATGGCAGTTCACTTGTCTGGGCTTGTGATCTCTTCGTCACTTTAGTTGGTTAAACCAATCTTTCCGGAGAGATGGAAGACCCATTTATTGAGCTGACCTGCAACAGACTGAAGCAAATTGTTAGTACCTGTTCTTTCACAAATGTATGGTTCTCAGTTGCACAGGAATTCCCTCAGCTCTCTGCTGCTGCAGTGAATGTGCCCCTACCTTTTGCTTCGGGATACCTCTGCAAAGCTGGATTTTCCAAACTTGCAGCCTGAAAACAAAATACAGAAATTGGCCCCAGGTTGAAGATGACTTAAGACTCTTCCTGTTGACTATTGAGCCTTGCACTGACCTGCTTTGCAGTAGCAGGAAAGCTCAAATTTCCCACAGACTGACATCAGTAGCACTATTAGAAGTAAGGTGTATTTTATGTATTTATTGTTTTTAATGTGCTGTCCCTAAAAGTCATAAATCTGAAATAACTCATTAGCAACGTACTTTATTGTTAGTAAGTTGCACATAAGAAGTTGATTTCTAAAATGTGATTTGTAACTCTTCCTATTTTCTTTTTTTTTTTTTGGGGGGGGGGGGGTCAAGTTAAAAAAAAAAATGTTACAGTGGGGCACAAGTACAAAAAGGATGAGAACTCCTGTTTTAAAATTCAGCGCCCACTTGGCTGTTGCTATGACGATCACTGATCTTCAGTCTTTCTGATCATTAAGTAGGTTGCAGTGGTGTGACTTTCCAGTTAACTTAAATTGGGTAGAAAAATAGGGCATAAAAAAATAAAAAAAAATAAAAACAACAACAAAAACCACACCTGATAAAAGTGATCATGCAATTTATAATAAATGCAAAAACAGATCTTCTGTTCAGGTTCAGCCAAGTGCTTGCTCCAATCTATTCTTGGCAAATTCAACAGATTTTCACAAGTGCACCTCATCGCTACAAAGTAGCATGTAAACAAATGACAAATGTATTATTATTATTATTATTATTATTATTATTATTATTATTATTTATTTCTTAGCAGAAGCCGCTATCCAGGGTGACTTGCAGTTGTTACAAAATATCACAATACAGAATATCACATTACAGCTAAGAGAAGTTAAAAAGTGCAGTAAAATCAGTAGAAAATAAGATCAAATTCAAACAAAAGAAAAAATAATGAATACAGTAAATAATTACACTTAAAAGCAAATTCGACTAAGAGCAGTTAAACTTTGTGAAAATTTTTGCGTATAGCAGTAAATTCCATTGAGCAAATAGTAAGTACGATAAATGGATAAGAACGATTTTCAATTAAGAGCAATTAGAAAAAAAAAACTGAATACTGATACAGTAGAGCCGTGAAATTATTATTATTTTTTATCATTTTTATTTTTCACAAGTGTCGTTTTATTACAGATACATATTAATAAAACAACTCAAATAGATGTATATCAATAATAGTATAGTATACATCATGTTTTAACTACATACATATTTTTGTGCACCTGAAGTGATCCCCATGCCTAAATACAACACCTGAAGCAATCCCCATGCCTAAATACAACTATATATTTTAAATCTCTTGTGCTACACAGAATCATTTATATCCTGTGCACCACTATATCCACATATATCAGACAACATGAAACACAAAGATATGCACAGGGGCAGGGCGCACTGCCACAATGTTATATTGCACTTGCTAATGCTTTTGTACTTTACTGCCTGGGACTGAAGCTTTTTTTAATGTCTGTGATCCATATTGCATTATTGAAATAACAACAGTGAAATTTAATTATTATCACTTGCATGTGATTTCTGTCATATAGAAAAAAGCCTACATAGTGTTCAGACAAGTTAATCTAATTCAATTCAAAGACACTTCCTCATTATTATTGCTTGGTACTGAAAAAATGGGTAAATTGAAAATAAAGTACAAGTTAGGAAATATCATCTTGCAATTAATTGGTTCCCACAATGTCATGTACAGTGTACTCACCAATTTCAAACTTTGCATGTGATTCGTATCAAGTTAGTTTTATACTGGGCTTGTTTGTATTTAAATATCTCAACACATGAGTGAGTCTGAACGGGTCTGACGGACCACCCTGTATTAACTATCCTTAAGAGTGCAGAAAATATAAATCGTGTTCACAGCGCTGTATTGGTGCATAACCTAGAACTGTATAAAAACAATATAGGCTATGTAATAAACGCAGACATATGGACACACTGATGAAGGAATGATGGAAAATGCTGTACAGTGACTCCATCTGTGTTTGTCACCTTCATTTTTTTAATTTTTTGTGCAAACTCCATGGCCGAACATTTAAGAAAAATAAAACCGTACTTACAGTAGTTCTTCTCAGTGCTGTGAAAGAGCGGGCCCGAAATGTTACCCTGCTCCACTATACCATTAGTTTTCTTTCTTTATTTTCTCACACTCGTAATGTGCTGTCATAGGCAAACGTAAACTCGGTTTATATAATGAACCGCTTTATGTCACAAACTATGCCTGCACGGAAATCATGATATAAAGTGGCTTCATCTGTACAAGCAAATAACCAATATTTTTCCAAAAGGAATAAACATTTAATGATGCTTAATGACGGTATCTTTTGACTCCCATTCCAGCCGGCTGTTTAAAAATCTGCACATCATTATTTTGTCAACGTCAGCTGCACAATTCCCTCACGCGCAAATTATTTGCAGTGCACATGCGGTTTAGGCATTTTAGAAACAGACGTCTCCTTTCCATCATAATGTTAATTCCCAAATAACTCACTCCAAATACTTATACATCTGTGCATGTGCTAGTCAGAGCTTCTGTTTCCCTTGAGGCCATGTTTATGGTAATGGCTGAACATTGACAACTACGTATTTATTTAAAGTATTTTTTGTATAAACCTCCCAATTTATAATTGTCATTCTAGGTTTGCTTTATAATGATTTTTCGTTTATTCTGTTCTATATTTGTGTAATAAACTCAATAATTTACTAGTTATTGACTAGGAGAAATGGCATGCACACACATACTGTAAGTAACTGTTGTTCTTTTATTTCCCTTTACAGGTGGGTGCTCACACTAGCCTGGACTGGAACTAACATCTGCGGCAGGATGTGGCTCCCCATGACCCATGATCCCTTCAGCTATTGGAGCTGTTCCAGGGATCATGTTACAATAATGGAATAAAACGTAACTAACTGGAATAAAATGTAACTAAAACCCAGGGGACTAAACTACCAATGTTCCACAATTTTGTATTTAGTTTTTTTTTATTCATGCTATTTCGTGTTTGTGAAAAACATGAGGCTCTACCTATAAGAGTAAAATCAAGTACCAAATACAGGATATACCGTATTTATAATTAAGAGCAGTAGTAGAATAGGGCAAGGTATGGAGCACTTCACTGTAAGTACAAGATGTAGCGCAAGTACAGGTACAATTGGGTGTCAGTCCAGTATAGTTGAGAGTTGTGAGGTTTACAGATGTTGTCTGAACACAGCTCGTCAAGAACAGCTATGCTCTTTTTTGTAAAACCAGCAAATGGCATTTTGCTTTTCGCACTGCTAAGTACAGTGGCGACGATCTTCCGACAAAAAGACTAGTGGGAACATAAGAACATAAGAAAATAAGAATGTTTACAAACGAGAGGAAGCCATTCGGCCCATCTTGCTCGTTTGGTTGTTAGTAGCTTATTGATCCCAGAATCTCATCAAGCAGCTTCTTGAAGGATCCCAGGGTGTCAGCTTCAACAACATTACTGGGGAGTTGATTCTAGACCCTCACGATTGTCTGTGTAAAAAAGTGCCCCCTATTTTCTCTTCTGAATGCCCCTTTGTCTAATCTCCATTTGTGACCCCTGGTCCTTGTTTCTTTTTTCAGGCTGAAAAAGTCCCTTGGGTCGACATTGTCAATACCTTTTAGAATTTTGAATGCTTGAATTAGGTTGCCACATAGTCTTCTTTGTTCAAGACTGAATAGATTCAATTATTTTAGCCTGTCTGGCTATGACATACCTTTTAAACCCAGAATAAATCTGGTCGCTCTTCTTTGCACTCTTTCTAGAGCAGCAATATCCTTTTTGTAGCGAGGTGACCAGAACTCAACACAATATTCAAGACGAGGTCTTACTAATGCATTGTAAATTTTTAACATTACTTCACTTGATTTAAATTCAACACTTTTCACAATGTATCCAAGCATCTTGCTGACCTTTTCTATTGCTTCCCCACATTGTCTAGACGACGACATTTCTGAGTCAACAAAAACTCCAGGTCTTTTTCATAGGTCTTTTTTAAACCTTAGCTTTAGTCATTACTTTTGGGGTTTTAAAAAACACTTCAAATGAGATCATGTTGTGGTCTAAGTTTGCTAGTGGTTCTCTGACCTCTGTTTTAGTTATTCTGTCTTCATTATTTGAAAAGACTAAATCAAGGCATGCCTCCCCTCTAGTCGGTGCCTTGACAAATTGTGTTAGGAAGCAGTCATTTGTCATTTTCACCATTTCTATTTCATCCTTCGTGCTACCCACCGGGTTTTCCCATTTTATATGGGGGAAGTTGAAATCCCCCATTAGTATGGCTTCTCCTTTGCTGCACGCATTTCTAAAGTCATTGTATAACAAATTATTTTGCTCACTGTCTGAATCTGGCGGTCTATAGCATGCTCCTATTATTATGCCCTTTGAATTTTTGTCCGTTATTCTGACCCATATTGATTCGGCTTTATTTTCTTTGTCCAGGTTTAACACCTGGGCTTCAAGACTGTTTCATACGTCTAGCACTACCCCTCCTCCTCTTCTGTCCTGCCTGTCTTTCCTATACAGTGTATACCCACAAATATTATATTCGTCCCCATCACTCTCAGACAACCAAGTTTCTGTAACACCTATCACATCATAGTTACTTGTTAGTGCAGTAGCTTCAAGTTCTAAAATTGTGTTTCTGATACTTCTAGCATTTAGATAAATATATTTAATGGTTGTCTTACCTGAGTTGTTGTTCTTGCTTTGATGCGGTCTCCCTTCTGTTTTTTTGTATTTGATTTCTCCCCCCTTCCTTTCTAGTTTAAATGCTTCTGAACCTGTTTGAGGATCTTTTCTCCAAGTAGACTGGTTCCCTTGTTATTTAAGTAGTCTTAAATAAAACTGAAGTGGTCTTAAATAAAACTTAAATAAAACAATATGGGACCATTCATGTTCCCTAACTCTACAGTGCTACCTCAACTCGTTTTTCCACCGATACCGAACATCTTACCTGTGTGTTTTGGCACTTCAGGAAAGGTCTCAGTAAATGACAAAGATGCATATACTTTGCTCATTTTTAGAATTGCGTACAGATTTTTTGTCCACTGTCAGGTCCACTCCTCTTAACTACATTTTTGAATTTTTGTCCACCAGCCTTCTGGTCGGAATTTTCTCGATTTTACATCCAAGGTACTGTGCACTGCAGAAAAAGCTGTTTTGGCACTCCTGAGAAAGGTCTCAGTAAATGACAAAGACCGCATATGATTTCCCCCCCCTTCATTTCTGTTTAAATATCCTTAGACATGCATGGTTCCCTTTATCTAAGGGGATTTTTAATCCAGTCATTTAAATAAAACACACATTACCAGACCACTACAAGTCAACTCGTTTGCCCCGAAAACATCACCTTGCCAGCACAAACTATTATGACAATTTTTGTGGCAATAAGCCACTGGGTATCACCAAGCCCGAATAAGGTTTTTCACTGGTCGGAAGATTGTTTTTTTTTTTTTTTTTTTTTTTTTTTTTGTTTTTTGTTTTTCAGTCATTTGGACAACCACATTTAGTTGTTTCTTACCAGCCTTGTTGTTCTTTTTTTCATTTTTATTTTTTTTTTTTTTGTTTTTTTTTTTTTTTTTTTTTTTTTATGTTTCGATCTACCTTCATGGTACTGTAGATCATCACACTGTATTGCAGTGCAGAAAAAGCAAAACGATGCTCCACTGGTTACTTAGAAAAGAGCATAGCTTCGCTTGATTGATTACTGTCCACCGCCACACAAACCTATCGAATGTCATGTAATGCAGGTCCGAGTTCCGTGGTTTGTTTAAACAGGGAGTGCACTCACTTCAGTAATGAAAGCTGTGTGTGTACAACCGCAGTGAGTGCAGCCTGTTAATATGGTTGTTGAGCTAACCGCAGTGTATGTTTGTATGAGGCCTTAGTTTAATAACATTAAGTTAACCCTAAGTAACGGCCATTATTTTTGCTTCTACCATTGTGATAACCCAAAACACACCTGCTAGCTAATTTCATAATACATAGCAATGTAAGCTTTTTGACTGTATTATTTTGATTTCCTTTTATTAACCTTAGTTTGTCTGTTACTGTATTCTTATTATAGTTTATTAACGTAAACTTGGTTATTGTTTTGTTTTTACTTATTCAGTTGATTGCACATGTAGGTGGACTGGCGTCATGACAAATAATACATATGTATTTATTTATTTATGTATTGTTTCTGGTGGCTAACTCCGTCTTAGAGAACACTTCGGCTATAAGAACACTACGCTTGCTTCCCGAGGTGTGTTCTTTTGGCTGCAGAGTATTGTATTTATTATCACCAGGCATGATCATATTAGCTTATCTTTTGTAGATATAATAATGTATTAACAATAGTGAAATGTTATAAGAAATAAACAAAGAGCTCTTTGTTTAGTAACATTTGACATTCATATTTTGCAAAAGAAAAACCAAACGAACCAGTAACTGTTTGTATTATCTACATACCTCACCACCTGATGAAGTAATAAATAAGCAGTGTCTTTATGAATCTAAGAAGATGTGGGGGGTTGTGTTCAGTGTTCCCACGGTCAGGACAAAATAATCCTGTTTACTTTTTAAAGCCATGCCCATGAATAAAACAATAAATAAATTAGATATTTTACACAGCAAATGCATGTGGAAAAAGTGGGTCACAAAGTATTACAGTGTTCTTACTGTAATACTTTTTCACTTTAAAGGCAATAACAGCTTAGCAATTTCTTTATACTTTTCTCCAATGCATGTTCTTCTGTTGCTGCACTAATATGCCCTCTTCTGTTCTGTAAGGCAAATTGCAAATAACATTAAAACAGAAAGAAAAGGATTAACTTTCATACGCACAGTTTAAGAAACAAAAAAACACTGCATACTTTATAGAAGTCTGTTACTTTAGTATGTTTCAATATACTGCTCATCATGTACAGTATACAGCATGCAAGCTGTACATAGCACAAAGACATCCTCTTAACATTTGTAAAAGAGAACTCATTATAATTTGAAAATTGTGGATATACAAATTATACGATGCTTAGATCCCAATATGTAAAACTTACAATATCAAACTGGGGCTGCCACCAGTTACACCATAGTCTACAATACAGTATGCAACTGGCCAAATGTCAATGGTTGTACAGTATAACATTTCTATATAATTCAGTACCTGATATTATAATTTGCTGTCAGGCTTCCGTTATGTTTTCTTATGCCTAATGCATCAGACATGCATTACATAACTTCCATCATCAAAGTGATTCAGAGAGACCGATTGCTGACACTCTACTATCCTATTAGATAAAGTTTTGCCAATATATTTAAAGGGCTACCAATGCTGCACAAAACATTCAATACAAAAAACTTTCCTTCAAAATGCCCACAGTGAAAAATACAAACTAATTTGTTTTAATGATTTAAAATGCAGCAGATCTTAACATCTGCTTCTTGTTCACCTGCTCAATCATACACCTTGTTCTGCTGTATTTCTTTACTGATTTACTAATATTAATAAGGAAAAACTGGCAGGATTTATGTAGAGTATACACATTTACCCAAAACGATGATCTGGAACAGCATGGCCATGCTGAATATTAATTATCACAGATGTACTGTACATCAAGTATGTGCTGTTGGCTTTCTTGCAAATACATCATGTTACAAAACATCACAATAGACTGTTTCTCAGCATCAGATTTCATTTCAATGATGACGTATTCTTCAAAGTTTGTTATTTGCCACAGTTTTACCCCCAATTACTGCAGATATCAACCTTGGCTCTATTAGTTGGCTTTCCCAATTGAACATCTGTTTTCTTAACTGCTTGTTTCAGTCTTGAGGATTCAGAGGAATGGTCTATTAACTGCTACTGTGAATTGAGTAAAATCATTTGACGCAACAATATAACTGTGGGGTTAATACCACCCACTTTTTACCACACGTGATTGCTAAGATGAACCTAATGCACACTTAGGTGTGCTTGTAATATCCTAAGGAAATTATTAAAACTGAGAAGTGATAACAGACATGGTTGTTTTAGAAGTGTCAATGTCATGAGAGCTTATAATCTTTGGACCTTCATCTATAGGGAAGCAAGTGTGTTATGAATGTTTGTTTAGGAATAAAGATGCTTCAATCAAAATAATACTGGTACACTCTTTAATCACACGATCGTCCCTCGTTTCTTGTCTCTCTAGTCATGAAACTGTGATCAAATCAAGTTGAATATTTCATTTTTTTTTCAGTTTTCTCCTGGTTGTTGATGACCAGCTAATTTATTTATTTGACATTATAACTCCACCAGCATTCTAGCATGATTTGTGTGCCCTGTGTGTGGGGTACCATGCCATACAAAACAGTAACAACAGAAATCTCATTGCATTTGACATCAAAGGACAGGATTATTCACTATTACTGCTTTTGGTCAGATTCCCTCAAGAAATATCCCTTATCTCTGCATGAAAACTGAAGCTTCTTTTAAGATGTTCCTGAAGCCACACCTCTTTGGAATCTGATCTGCTCAGAGGTTGGAAGCTAAACAAGGAGAAATGGTACTGGCTCAAGAGGGGGCAGTCTTCTCCTTTCAGGGTGGAAGTCAATGCTCCACCTGTTACCTCCCTTCAGATTTGCAGTTAAGTTAGTCTGCTTTGTGGCTATAAATGATCCCATTCTAGTCTGGCTAGATATTCTTGCCATGTATAATTTACAGCGCATAATCCATTTTGCATGTTATTTGGTATTCTATATTTTTATTCTAAATTGTGGTGAACGTGTGAAAAACAACATCTTTAATAAACAAATGAACTATACCTATTTTTTTTTTTTTTAGGAATGATGGCTTTTATTTAAGCTTGATTAATAATTAAAATAATAGATAATAGATTAAGAAATTGGTTTATTAGTGTATCTATATAACTGGTGTATGAGGTATTTGAACAGTTGCTCAGATATATTTTGACATATTGTACAATAATGGCCTATTTAGAGAGAAACTTGGACCACAGTATCTCATTATGACCATGAAAATACCCTAGTAATAATAACAGAACAACCCTATTGTGTTTAAATTCCATTCCAGTTACACCTATGGGACTTGATCATTAAGATGGTTATTAGTTGTTTAATATTATGTTATCAAAATACAGATGTGTTGTCTTAGCATTAATTAGCCAACAAATCATTTGAAAGGTTCCAGTTAGTTATTATCAGTAAAACACTCTGTTTGTATGAACACATTTACTAGGGATTAATTAGCACAATTTGGTTTTGTCTGAATTATATATACTTTAAAAAACAAATTACTTAGTAATTTTCATTATTTATTCTTCATTTTACAGCTTCATTTTTTGAAGAACAAATAGATTAAAATTCTAATCAATAAGGAAAATCACAAACATGTTTCAGCCAAAAAGCCTTCATCAGTGTGTATTAACAGATAATTACAATGAAGTAAACTATTAGTTCAAGGGCACACAACACAAATTATCAATTGATTTACCACACCTGGTATATAACGGATATGTGTTAATTAATTTTCACTTAGATTCTAAAACTGTTATCTCAGTGTAATATTATACAAAATAAAAAAAATTTCAATTGAATTACAGACATCAATTCATTATCCAGCATCGATCCTTCAAATAGCCTATACACCAGTTATATAGATACACTAATAAACCAATTTCTTAATCTATTATCTATTATTTTAATTATTAATCAAGCTTAAATAAAAGCCATCATTCCTAAAAAAAAAAAAAATAGGTATAGTTCATAAAAAAGGTACCAAGCCTAATTGTTCATTTAATCCATTGGATACCACAGTATTTAAGTAAAAAATAATCCGAAACGACTCTCTCTGTAACAATTTATTATTAACCCTGCCACCCCTCCTATTTTGACTTACTTTAATTCCAAAACCCCTTAAAGTATCGATGTCATGGTTTTCTTCCAAAAAATGTTTCGCAGCTGGTGAAGTTATAGCTTGTCTCCGAATGGAGCTTCTTGGTTCAGTAAGTCTAGTTTTTAATTGATGAGTGGTTTTACCCAGGTACCCCTTTCCACATGGACTAGTCTGTAGATACACTACATGTGTGGCATTACATGTTACACAAGATTTAGTCTTTTTTTAAACTCTTTTTTTTTTTACCAGTTGTAGAACAGTTAAAAAAAACTAGACTTCATAAGATTCTTACAAGAGACACAGTTGCGACATGGAAAGCACCCCATTATAAACGTTCTTTCACTTTTCGATTTTTGTACATCTGCTGTTACTAACATTTTTAAGATTAAGTGCTCTTTTGTAAGTAAAAAGAGGGGGTGTTTGAAAACCAGAAACCAAAGACCTGTGAAAAGAAAAAATATTGTCACTATTGATTTGATCTTATTACCAAGTGGGTTTAATGTTAATGCGGAATTAACTGAAAATAGTTTTTGTTGTTTTGATTTTTTAACAAACTGTCACACTTGACACTTATAACTTTATAAAATGCATCCTTAAGTCATTTTTCTATATATCCATGTGACCGCAAACTGTCCAACAGGTGTTTAGACTCATTGTGTTCTCTCAAACTCCTCCTCTGTATCACAAATCCTGTGCCATCTATATAATTGGCTAATTGGAAGTCCTCTCTTTAAGGAGATAGGATGAGAACTGTCAGCTGGTAAGAAAATGTTTTTTGTCTGTTGGTTTTCTATATAGACTGGTACTCAAATGATTTATGCTCTTATATAAATAAACATCCAAAACATGTATGTGATTTAAACCTTTATCGACAGTTGCTATAAATATAATTATCCTCAAATTTTCATGTAAATAAATTTAAAAAGGAAATAATTTTTCTCTAATAGCAATTTAGTCAAGTATAAAATATATTCAATGGTAGGTTGACATACTTGTTGTTTAATTAAATAGGAAGACAAAGCTTCCATTCCCTCAAAATTGGGAATATTAGTATATAGAGATGAAACATCCAAGGTCACAAGTCAATCACTTTCACATACATTCTGAATACCTTGTAACTTTCTCACAAAATCGGAAATATCTTTTAAATATGAAAGTAAAAATTGAACTAAGGGAAAAATGTGATGATCCACATATCTCCAGATTTTTTCAGTCAATCAACCTATCCCAGCTACAATTGGTTGCCCTGGGAGATCAATTAACGATTTATGAATTTTAGTCATAGATAAAACAGGTCTTACAGGATATTCTGTAATTTAATTTGAATTCTGCTTCCAAAAGCCAATAACTATCCAATCCCATTTGTAACATTTTATTAATTTCTTTAACTTTTTTAAAAAACAATGTTGGATCATATACTAAAATCTAAAGCACCCATTCACTAGGTAATAGAGTGTGTTTGTTTTTCGTGGTTTCACACAATTTTCACAGATAAACAACACTTAAAAGTGATTTACAGTACAGTGTAAAAGTATGTGGCAATGTTGCCTGCCCCTGTGTGTATTTCAGTGTTATATGTTGCGTGTTGTGTGTTAATGTTGGTATATAGTCATTGGTACACGGGATATAAATGGGTCTATGGAACACAAGTAAGTTTAAAATGTATATTTGTATTTAGGCATAAGGATTACACAGCACTTCACATGCAGGTACAATGTAATAATATGCGAGCACAGGGAATTGCACTTTATTAATTCACGTGCAGTTGTACCGCGACTCCAATTGAATGATTGATTAGCAATCATGTCTCAGTACAGCTGCATAAAAGCAGCATGTTTTCACTCACTCAGGGTTGTGTGTTCGGTGAGTGGAGAACGGGATTGGAGACGGAGGTAATAAGAATAGTTAATAGTTAAAATACAAGCTCACCGTGTTTTGTCTGTATAGTCCATTTTGTTTGCCTTTTTGTTTTGGCTACGAGTGACGTGTCCTGTGTCTTGTTTGTCTTTCAACCTTTTATTTTCTGTCTGTTTCATTATTAAATACTGAGTGAGAACAATCGCTCATTTTCACCAAACTCCACCTCGCTATTGTTTATTTGTTGGTTCCTGGTTCTGGTCTGACGTCACCCACTGCAGCCATCTTTGTGACACGTGGTGTCAGAAGAGGGATTACCAGCGCCTCCTAGAAGCAGACAAGCGCGGGAACCGCAGTGTTTTTTTTGGGGAAAAAAAAACACTACAAAAATGGAAGGATGGAGAGATGGATGCACTGAGCTGGAGGAGCTCCTCAGTGGTCTGGAGGACCAAGGCTGGTGCCTTCCTTGTGGGGTGTACAGGCATGTGGTGGTTCTCTGCCCAATCCAAGAGGAGGAGGAGGAACCACCTAGGAGAGGAAGGTGAGAAGGAGGGGGAGAAGAAAGCTGCAACAGCAGCAGAGCAAAGGGGGAAAGGAGCAAGCAGCTGTGGTGTTTCGCCTGTGGCAAAACCAGTCACATCACCATGCACTGCTCCGTCCAGGTTCCTTCCGCCGTTATGAGGAGAAGGAGGAGGATGAGGATCCTGGTCGTCCTACGCCTGAGTGGGAGGAGCCCGAACGTCCACAGCCCAAGAGGGAGGAGTCAGGGCGTCCACAGCCCAAGAGTGAGGAGTCGGTGTGTCCACAGCCTAAAGAGGGGGAAGTCAGTGCTTCCACAGCCCAAAAGGGGGAGTCGATGCATCCACAGCCTGAGAAGGGGACTCCCACAGCCCTAGGACCCAAGCCACCAGCAGAGGGAGAATGCCTGCTGTGTCCACCTCCTCCAGCAGAGGGAGAATGCCTGCTGTTTCCACCTCCACCAGCAGAGGACGAATACCTGCTGGTTTCACCCCCTGCAAGTGAGGGAGAACCACATCAGTCCCCTGCAAGAGAGGGAGCGCTGCACCAGTCCCCTTGCAAGAGAAGAGAGCCGCACTGTTCCCCTGCAAGTGAGGGAGAGCCACACCAGTCCCCTGAAACAAGGGTAGACTACACGTCGCTTCCACCTCCGTAGCCAGGAGAATACACAACGCTTCCACCTCTGTCACCAGGACACTACATGCCGCTCCCACCTCTGTCGCCAGGAGGATACATGTTGCCTCTGCCTCCGCTACCTCCACCGGCAGGAGCAGAGCAGCAGGAGTTGCCTCTGCCTCCACCACCTCCACCAGCAGAAGTAGAGCAGCTGGAGTTGTCTCTGCCTCTGCCATCTCCACCAGCAGGAGCAGAGCAGCAGGAGCTAGTTCTGCCTCTGCCACCTCCATCAGCAGAGGGTGAATGCCTGCTGGGCACTTTCCACCAGCAGAGGGTGAATGCCTGCTGGTATCACTTTTCCCACCATCACGAGGAGAGGAGCTGGAGCTGACTCTGCTTTCATTACCATCAGGGGGAGAGGAGCAGGAGCTTCCTCTTTCTTCACCAGAAGGACCAGGACTAGATGCTGGTGGTACTCAGCAGTCCTTGCACAGGCTACTGAGGGGAGCATGGGGAAGAACTGTCCGGCCGCACCAGTCGAGAAGAGGCCGAGAAGAGGGCCTAAACCCACACCCAAGCTTGTCCTGACTCCCCGCACATTATCGCTCGGAGATACCTGCACGACACCGCCCAAGGATGGCTTCACGTCCTCGCTCAGAGATGCTTGCCTCGCTTCGCCCAAGGATACCTGCCTTGCTTTGCCCAAGGGTTGCCTGCCGCTCCGCATCGCCTGTGGTTCCCTGTTGCTCCGCATCACCTGGGGTTGCCTGTTGCTCCGCATTGCCTGGGGTTGCCTGTTGCGCTGCATCGCGTGGGGTTGCCAGCCACTCTGCATCACCTGGGGTTGCCCGTTGCTTCGTATTGCCTGGGGTTGCCAGCTGCTCCGTATTACCTGGGGCTGCCTGTTGCTCCTCATCACCTGGGGCTGCCGGCTCTGCTTCGTCTGGGGTCACCGGAACTGCTTCGCCAGGTGTCGCCGTCAGCTGTCCTTGGCCGCGGAGGTCAGTGTGAGCTGCCGGCTATGAAGAAGAGAGGAGAGGTCAGGAGACCACCTTCCCCTGCAGCAGTTTCGCTGCAGGAGTTCTTGTGGCTGGAATCCCATAGAAGGGAGCTGTCAGCTGAGAAGGGGGGAAAGGTCAAGAGACCACCTTCTTCAGCAGACTTTCCACTGCTGGAATTTGCCCCAGCTGAAGAAGTCAGTCTGGGAGCTGTCAGCACACCTGCTGACAGCCTCGCCATTGGCAGCATTTCCGCTGCCAGTGGTACAGTGGGAGGAGAGACTCACACCACTGTCAGCATGTCTGCTGACAGCATGGCCAGTAGCAGCCATGAAACCCTTAAAGTCCCCGTTCTTGGCCCGGGACTTTGAGCAAGGCTTTTGGGATTTTAAGGGGGGAGGTGGACATTGAGGCCATGTGTGCTACGCACAGGGCCAGATTTGTGGAGTACTTGGGATATTGTTGTCACATGCAAACTTGGACCAGTCTTGGCCATAAAAGCCTGTAGCTTTTGCAAAGTTGCCATTGGCCTCTTGGTAGCCTCTCTGATCAGTCTCCTTCTTGCTCGGCCATCCAGTTTGAAGGGACGGCCTGATCTAGGCAGGGTCTTGGTGGTGCCATACACCTTCCACTTCTTAATAATTGTCTTGACCATGCTCCAAGGGATATTCAAGGCCTTTCATATTTTTTTATACCCATCCCCTGTTCTGTGCCTTTCAACAACTTTGTCCTGAAGTTCTTTTGAAAGTGCCTTGGTGCTCTTGGTTGGTCTTTGCTTTGAAATGCACTGGACAGCAAAGGGAACCTACAGGAACTGCTTAATTTATCCTGAAATCATGTGAATCACTACAATTTAACACCGGTGGAGGCCACTTAACTTGGTGTGTGATTTTGAAGGCGATTGGTTACACCTGAGCTAATGTAGGATTGCTATTACAAGGGGGGTGGACACTTATCTAACTAAGCTATATCAGTTTTTATTTTTAATACATTTTCTACAAATTTCTAGAAAAAAAATGTTCACTAGGAAGTTGTGGGGTAGGATGTGTAGATAAATAAAAATAAAAACTATTTTAATGAATTTTAATTCCAGACTATGAGGCAACAAAAGATGAAAATTTTGAAATGGGGTGTAGAATCAAAGTTAATGTATTTTTTTACTCTCCCCAGAATGTTTTTAAGAAGATACAGAAACCATAACACATAACGCACATTATATACAGGCAGGGCTCTTGCTATGCCACTATATATATATATATATATATATATATATATATATATATATATATATATATATATTATATATATATATATATATATATATATTAGGGATGCACCAAATCCAGGTTTCGGATTCAGGCCGCCGACGCACCTCCGTTTTAATACATCCCTCTAATGTGTGCTGTTCTTATTTAAATAAAAGACACAAATCCGATATTGAACATAACTTTTATATTTAATAACAAGAACATGTTTGATGAGCTCTGTCGCAGCTCTCAACTCCCTATTACTGGTGGCGCAACCACTAAATTTCCAAAAATTGGAAATATCGACCCCATAGTAACAATAAGAGCTTCTCAGTAAGCAATTATTTACTGCTGCCCTCACATTAAATGGGCGAGCCGCAGACTGTACAATTTAAATGCTCATTCACCTTATATTACTGACTGACACATTTTTTATTTTAGTTTTTACTGACTAGTAAAATCGAATGCTCTGCTGTGTTTGAAAGCATTGTCACATTGTTTTAACAAAACAACATTTATCAAGTCGTTTGGTATGCATTCTGAGAGCTGTAGTTCAAACGGGAGCACGTGTCTATGTGATTGCATGAGATGGGTATAACTGCAGGCTCGGAGACCTTGCTCATGGTGGTCTATGCGTGCAAAGCTTCAAGATACATGATGGGGTTTTGGCTCTCGATAGGCATGACATTTGAGATGGAAATAAAATCAACAGCAGCACGCAATGTTGTTCAGACCAACTAGAGAAGAGAAGGGTGCGATGAATGCGATAGGTTTAAATTCGTCCCATGTGTTCAATAATGCACATTATTAATTAAGAAAATAGTTGTGAATGACCTTAAAGGCCTCACTAGAGAAATGTTTAATGTAAGGACAGTTTAATGTAAAGAAGGCAGTGATGTATAGAGTGTGTTAAAGTAATGTTTCATTGGTTTCGCATCACCTGTCATGCATCGTTCCACTACCTCATTGTAAGGAAAATAACTATCATTAAAGTGAAAAAAAAAAAAAATTGTAACCTCATCACTGTTAAAAATAAGTACATTTGGAGTTTATTTGTCCAAAGTAAACTCAGAGGTCTTGTCAGGAACTGCACACATGCTCCATAACAATTGAAGATTGATATGATAATGAGAAACAGATTCAGAATGTTTTTGCAGTACTCATGGGATCTGCATATAACTTTCCTGCATGCCCCTAATGAATCATATATGAATGAACATTCAATAGAATGTTCATGATACTTATGACACGCAAAACAGTCTGAGATTGTGAAATGGCTGAATACATTTTCATCAGATTCAACAAATTTACATTCACAAACTACAGTACTAATAACATAGTTTAGCTTGTCATTATCTCCTGTGAATCCCAAGGTGCAAATGCAGTTCCTCCTTCGGTTTCATATTTACTGTGTGCCTGTTACCAAACATAAGTACTCATCTGAAGAGGAAATGAAAAGTGTGGGGGATAATGTGTCTATAAATTAGCTTCACTACACACAAGCAAAGTAAGGTGTGACAGTAGCATTGATAAAAGACCACATTAAAGGTTTTGTAATTGGATTTCTAACATAGTTACACTTTTGTTTACTCTTTAGGTGTGTTTACACTTGTACAAATATTCCAGAACTAGCGGCCAAGAGGATGTATTCCGGAAGATTTAGCTTGTGTAAGCGCTACCGAACGCGTTTCGGAACGTGTCCTCTTATCCTCTCAAAAGTTGGGGTTCCATTCCGGCACAGCCAGAATATTTGTTAGTGTACCCACGACACTGATGGCTTGTTCTAAAATGACTGAAGAAAATTCCCAGCAGGCACTGCATGCAAGCCAGCTATGTCATCACCTTGCCGCCTTCCCGTGATTAACTATGCGGTACCATTAAGTACCGTGATTAAATATTCCCTGCGTTATACATTAAATGAACATAGTAAAAGTAAAATAAGATTAAATATATGTGCTTACATTTCTAAAAGTTTTTCTAATCCTTCTCATCAACATCCACTGTAAGAAAGCTGTATTTTCAAATCATAGTGCTCGATGATGTCATCATTACACCATAGTGTCAGACGTCTTCACCATTCTCTTCTCCTGAAAGAAGTACCCCCTGCTGTTTCATACAAGTGTAAACGCACCCTTCTGGAATATAATTTTTTGGAATAGGCTTAAAAGGCATTATGAAGGTGCTTGTGCTACACAATTACTAACTTCCCATGTAATCACTTAAATAAATGCATGTCCTTATGTAATAGAAGTGTGCCTATAGGCTATGTGCATGATTATATGGTAAGCTAGTACTTATTAAACATCCTCACAGTGCCAATGCAACGGGGAAACCAGATTGCTCACCTGGAGCAATGTGGACTAAATCTCTGTTATTTGATAGGCTATGGAGTTTATTTAATGGATGGACCTGAGAGGCCGGTAGACTGTATTTTGTGTTGCTTCAGTAAGGCGTGGACTACAGCCTGTCTAGGTAAACATTGTTGGGTTTTAATTTATTTTGGAATTATGGGTAGGTTTTATCAATCATGAATTAAAAAGAAATATAAAGGTCACATCCATGAAAATACCTTCTGGAAAGATACAATCTCTTTGCACTTGTTTGTAGTTTTGTTTTGTGTGGTGTGTTGGAATTTGTTCGATAAGTTATGAATTGGTATTATTTGGTGTATTGAGTGTGTTTTTATATTGTTAGAATTTGTTGCATGCTTTGAAATATGTGTTTGCATTTCAGATTGATTTGTTATTTTGCTTGATTTGTTTAAGGAGACGTCAAGTGCACATCACCCTTTTCTTTCACTGAAGTTTTATTATTTATAACTAGGGCTGGGATTTGGTCACGGTGGTTGCGGGTGTCGCGGATGCCGTGTCTTTTGCTCATGTCCGTGTTTTTTGCTGATGTGTGTGACTTGTGGGGATGTCAGTAAATTGGAATTTTATTGGAACGTGTTTATCTTATTAACATTACATTTTGTTATAAAATATATGCTAAATGTTTATTGTTTATTAATTTGAATAAATAATTACATATTTTGAACTTTCTCTGACACCGTACTTTACTCAAGAGCTGTTGCAGCCCTTGACACTGACAAAAATTAGGACATTTTCTCTCTACCACAATGTTCTTAGGGAAAACCGGAGTTCCATTAAGCTAACAAAGCTAAACATTAAGTTTATACCTACCGTACACACCTGAGTGAGAAGCAAAAGATAAAGTGATCTCTGCGGAGTGACTACTTAATCCCTTGGTAGGCGGGACTGATGACGTCACTCCCTGGAGAGGTCTATCGGCAGCTAACATAAAATGCTCAGTAAATACCTGACCTGTGGCAGGTATCCCAAAAGTATTAGTTGTTGGTCGTCTTTGAACTGAAAGAGAACTACATACTCCATAAATCTAAGCTCAAGTGCAAAATAAATAATCTCAGCTTGATTTTTTGCTTAATATCACAGAAAGAAATGTATCTTGAAAGTTTAAGAGTTTAGCATAAGAATTAGAAAAACAAAAACCAAGTTTTTGTTATTTTCAAAATCTAAAAAGGGTTGTCTCTTTTCGTGACGCATTTGTGACTTCCTTAAATCAAAAATAATATGCAAGACAGAGGTGACACAAAAGAAATGAACTTGTCCTAAAATCAATAATGGGAGTAACTTTAGAAACAGATAACCTTCAAAAATAATAAGTTTAACAAAATTTATACCAACTGTCAAATAATACCCATGACAACTAATTTACTAGCCCTTTAATTTAGGGCTGGGTCGATATTTCTGTAATTTTATAAACCATATTGAACAGTTTTGAAAAGTATCAGGTTACCAAAACAAATGATAAACCAAAAATATTTCATACAGAGCACAGCATACCACCCTAAACTTATTCTAATTGGAATACCCGTGCTAAAGGGTAAAAGGCTGGTACTGCAGCTGCTGTTTCTTTGGGTCTGCAGTGAGTGAAAGGTTAAATGTTGCCATATTTGCAAGTATTCATATCAGTAGATGCAATTGTTTGGGCCAAGTTTAAAACTACCTGTTTGTGAAAATCTGTAAGATTTCTATCAAGCTGGATGGTTCAGTGGGTTAAATTGCATTCTATTCGTACAAGCATGCACAATCAAATATCTTTCATATACTTTTATGATGTGTACTTGTTTATCTATACATGTTTGTTTTTTTTTTGTTTTGTTTTTTTCCAGTACAGTAAATCCACTTGATGGCGCCAATGTTTCAAAACTATCCAAACGTTCATAAAACATCAATACACAGGCAATATGCTAAATAAAAACCTTTTTTAATTTTTTTATAGAATCTGAAATTTCAGATCCTGTTTGTGATGCCCTTCCTATGCTTTTGCTTGTGTGCACATTACCTAGTAAAAAAGTATTAATGTGCAAGCACTTCGTTAGCTTCAAAACTTTTTATTTCCCACTTCTTATCTCCTCATCATCCTCGTCCCTACAGTCTGCGGTATATAATACAAATGGACCTTATCGTATGTAAAGGAAACTAAATGTTGTGGACAATATTCCAGTCAGACAGATGTTGGCCTAACTGCTTTATTTAGACAGTGGTATTACACCAGGTAAAGACTTGTTTAGCACTTTAAAAGTCTTTGCACTTCACAAATTACATTTTCCCAGGAATAATGCTGGGAAAATCTATATTTTATAAATATCATATTTAAGAAAATCCATTCCAAAGAAATTAGAACTATATACAGCATGTGGGCATCTGAAAATACCATTTAAGTGCAATTAAATCAAAACCTATAATATAACCTTTCAATCCTGGAACTGGAAATACATGTGTAGTAATCACTTTTATAGGGACAGAGCATTATTCTAGAACTTAACATTCTAGAACTGACAGTTCATGATGTGCCCCAATATCATCATTGATTGGTTGTCACAATATGATGAAATCAGTGGATCTTGCCTGTCAGGGGACCTTAATATTTCTATCCTACCTACTGTAGCAGCAAATTGTTTTTAAGACTGGCTTTCTTTGTGGAAGTCCAGTGTGGTTCCCTTGGTTTCACGTCACAAGTTACTGAACCTCATGGATATTTGTTAGTTTTAGAGAAAAAGTCAAAAAATAAAGGAATATCACACATTTGTTTTAATTTTTCTATTGTTGGTGGTTTTGTGTGAGTGACGATGGCAGTGGCTGCAGTCAGGTCTAACATGCATTGTTGTGTACACCTCCTTTACTGATACTCCTAAACCCTATGTGAGAGAAGAGGCAAAGGGGATATGGGCTTGAGAAACACATTGTGCTAAGCATCCGTCTGTTTCAAAGGCACTGTGACAGCAGGGACTGCGAAGCTTCCCCTCTTTGCTAGCTCCTCAGACCTCAATCCTGACCTGAAAACCCCCTGCAATACAGACCTGAGCATGCCAGGTGTACAGATTAACAGAGAGTTTTTCAGTGCAATACATATTTTAAACAGGAGTGAACGGGTGAGCTGGGGAAGCAGGACGTAGAGAAGTTTGGATGGAAAATATATAGATGAAAACAATCAAAATCGGGCATTTTCCTTATTTCTTCAGCTCATTAGAAACTCCAAGGAAAGTCACAAGGATTAAGTTGGTAGTAAAAATACAATCTGAGGCATGCACTGTACCATAACTAAAATCAGGCATTACATTACTATTACAAATGAACTAATACATACTTTAGGAGAAAGCAATATGTGTAACACATTTAATAAGGTCTGCTGGTAACTCTTTTCCCCATTTCCTCTCCCGGGAGACATCATATTCCATAGAAGCTTCCTGAAACACCATTTAACCACCATGATAAGACCTCAGAAGACAGATAAGAGAAGCTAGTCGTGTTGAGTATTGATTTTTCTCTGACCTGTTTGTGTAACAAAAGCTGGAAGTGGTGCTGCACACGTCGCTTTCAGTAATGGCTGAAGCTACTGAAAGCAGGAATAATATTGACTGCCTGCAGGCTGCTCAGGTAATTTATTTTAGCTGCGTTTGATCCACATTGGATCACCAAATGAGAAACTGGAAATAAATCATTCTTATGGAATCTCCAACCTAGATATCCTCACACTTTTCTTCCAATAGTTCCAATTATAACTTAGTGTTTTATTAACTAATGTAATTGAAATAGTCCAAAAATAAATCTTTAAAAAATGTACTATTTTGTTTTCAGTTTGTTTTGCTTTGTTTTATTACAAAAACTTATTACAAAACAATTGTGGTACACAAAAAAACTAAAGTAACTCATGTTTGTCAGTGTCTCCCTGAAATCATTGTATTCTACTATACGGCTTTTTTTGTTTATCATAAAACATGCATTTGAAAACCAAGAATATAGGAAATTCTACAGTGGAATTCACATTGCTGTTTCTTTTTATATATATTTTTTTATATACAAATTTAACAAATGACAATGACAAGTCCTTAATGGATATTATAAAACAACTTTACACTCTTTAATCATACATTTTAAATGTGGTTTTAACTCATTCTGGTAAACTTTCTGAGACAAATTTATGTTAACAGCCAAGTTAAGATAAAACTGTTCACTGCAGTAATATGTTTTGGTCAGGCAATTTGCTTCAAAATAACTCCTACAAAAATAGTTTTGGGCTTTAACTTACATATCTGGTTTAATTCTAGCATACATTGTATTGTTGGCTGGCTGTCGATGATCTATTGTTGATTAAAGTAACTGCCCCCATCTCCAAATCTCTATGGACACAAGTGAATTAGATCATTCCAATTTTACTATTAACTGCCTTTACCTACATTACAATGTGTGTATTATATTTCAATCCGGTGTCTAGCCAGACACTTAGATACTCACCATGATTCATCAGGGAATGAAGGAAGTTGTTCAACAAAGAGTATCTTCTTAGTTTGTGATAAAGTATTTTGTATTTAAACTCATGATATTCTTTCTGAGCCATGTATGCAATTAACCTTTATATATTTTCTTTAAATTTTGGGTGTTTTGAGCCTCTTTAAAGCTAATTTAATAATTCTATCATTCTGGACATTGGACTCCTGTTCTCAATAACCCAAGCTGAAATCTGGTTCAAGTTGATTCATATGGGTAAATAAATATATTTTATTATTACTGCACATGTGTACATACAGATAGAGGATATATGAATTGAACTTGTAAATGAGAGACAGCTATTTGCTGAACCTCATGTATTCAGTTTAAAATGCTTTACTAAGTAAAGTAAAATAATGGCTATAGAAAAAACTCTTAACTCAAAGCATAAGCCTGCTGTTAACTGGAACCCTAACCCTATTCCGACTTTTATACAGTTTCACTGCTACTATATTTAAACCACAAGGAATGCTGCATTACTTTCTATAATTCTACACTCAGTAACTATTTGAATGCTAATATGCTTAACTACCAGCTCTACTTCAGATACAGAACCAATTAATCTTACACCCACATACTGGTACTTTATAGTAGACACATTCAACACTCTTGTCTGATAGTACAGCAATTATTTTTACTTATACTCTATTCACACTACCCATCACATGTTAAAAACATGCTTGTGAATGGCAATCACGTGGTATCAACGTCTTTGATTGCACATTCATTAGGTAGGCCAATAACCTGGATCTATACTATGCAAACCACTCCTTTCCAATCTCCCCTATCTAGCATATGTTGTAACACGCTGCTGTCACGAGTGAATATAATGTAGTTGGGGGTTGTGCACATTATGTTTTGCTTTTGTATTTATTATATTAATATTTTGGTTTTATTTGCACTCGTTATGTTTCATACTTTATTTTGTTTATTATCCAAAGGGAGGCACATTGTTGCTTCTTTTGTATTGCTGTGCTTGACTTATTTATTGTTACATGTATGTGTGTTATTATTTGTAATACAGCACAGGTGAATGGAAGGAGAAAATAGTCCCATTCCCCAAAATCTAAATGGAGCCACGTGTTTTCCCGATGGAAAGAAGGACCAGTCAGAAAGTGATAGCAAAGCTAAGTATTCATCCTTGAATTATACTGTTGAAGTGGTGCTTTTTGATTAAAAGAAGACTATTAATATTATTATGCAGAGGACCGCATGGCATTTGACAAATGATTCAGAAGTAAAGACACTTGGCAGAAATATTTGGATTTACCAATATTAATTGTGGTTTGACAAGGTTTTGTACTGCTTCCCATTAAGACACCTCCCTCCATGACTGGCACCCTGGAGGAGCAAGCAGGCACTAACCAAGGGACGGCGTGCCAGCTTCCTGTACGCACCCAAGACGAGAGGTCCTCCCCTACTTGAGCTAAGTACCAGTGGCTGGGTTGGAGGACCAAATCAGAGTAGAGAAGGCTGAGATTGGGGTGTACATTGTGAATGACCAGAGACACAGAGTGTGGATATCAAGTGTTGTTTGTTCTTCCATTACAGGATCATGTATTGTGGCGCTGGAGAGGGGGATTGATCCTGAAGGGGGCTAAATACAAGCCTAACACCAGGACGAAGAAACAGATTAGAAGGTTCTTGGATTGGTCACCCTGAACTTTACCTTTCCTTGTTGGCATTTCTTAATCCAAGTTACTAGAGTTTGGCAACTTAGTTTAAGTACAGGACCCTCAAACTAAGTTTCTTCTAGGCCTTTGTGAGGCCCAGGTGAATATACTGGAACTATCGTTTCACCAGATTGCTGCTTATATTGTTCGGGTCTGTGTTGTGGTAATATATTGTGTGGAGTGGAATAATTATAGTAATAATATCCCCCTCAAGTCATAAACAGCTGCTAACAATATTTTATGGAAGTTTTAGGTGTTTTTAGGATAATGGTCAGTTCAAAACCCAAAACAACCTTTGGCTAAAGGGTTATAATTATAATTTTAAAAACGTATACTTACCTGAAATTAACAATTAACAAACCCTGACACCACCATAACACCCTGACTCGCTTAGGCTTGTTGGTCCATAAAGTTTATTCTCACATGCTTCATATCTTTTAAAGAGGAGGTAATCTATTACTATCCCCTGGGGAATGTCTATACACAGAAGTGACATTTGATGCAAGGGTTTAAACATGGTAAAAAGCAGCCATTTAAACAATATTATGTGTTTAAGCAATATAACCCTGATTTAAAGGGTATTGTCACCTGAGAAGCCCAATCTCGAGACAAGGTCAACTTTCAAAGTAATGCCCTCTAATCATGGACTTACTGCAAAAAGAAACTGGTGAACAAGACATTGTACTGCTAGTTTTAAACATTGAAATCTTTACATTACATGGGTATTCAGCAGTTATAACGCTATAAGCTGGTCAATTAAACATACTGACATTACCAACCTGAAGATACATACCACCAGTACTTGGCCAGTTCAGTTGATCCAACCTTTTTCCACCAATTTAAGTCAATAGTTTGAATGGATTTTGCATTCTGAATTGGCAGCCTACCGGGTTGCTATGTTTTTTGCTTGTTCTCTGAAATCTTCATTGGGATCTGGTCTTCGTTGGGACTGTCTTTTTTTTTTTTTTTTTTTTTTTTTTACTAAGATTTTGCAAACAGATGTTTTCTCTGATTCCACATAACTACAGTATAGTGCCTGAGTTCCTGATCTCTATGACTCACCACACACTCTCCATCAGGACCCTTCCAATCCTGGTCTTTGTTCCAAAGCTATTTTAAATGCTTTAATTGAACCAAATAAAACTCCATCCAGACCCTGAATTTTACCTGTTAAACCTGGAGTGGAACGACACTTTAGGGTCAGGTTTGGAGAGCCCTGCTCTACATGAATGTGCCCCTGTTTAAGTAGATTATTATAATTTATAGAGTGAATTATAATGCTACAGTGTTTTTCTGACTCTTTAATAGCACTCAGACATGATGTATGATACAAGATACTATAGTGCTTTAAGGCAGTTGTTTTCAACCCCGGTCCTGGGGACCCACTGTGTCTGCTAAGCTCTCATTTGCTTAACTAGACCCTTAATTGAAATGATAAGTTGATTGTTTTCAGCTATTAACCAGTATTGTTTGATTGTTTTCAGCTATTAACCAGTATTGTTTGATTGTTTTTAGCTATTAAACATGTACTTATAAAATGGTATAGCTAACTTGAAATCTGCAACTGTTGTAGAACTGTAAACAATGTCCAATTAAGCTAATTATATGTTCAATTAAGGGTCTAGTTAAGTAATTAAGAGCTAAGTTGGAACGAAAACCAGCAGACACAGTGGGTCCCCAGAACCGTGGGTTGAAAAATACTGCATTAGGGTACAATACATCCAATGACCTCGAAATATTTATTGTATGTCACTGAGCTATATCGGCTGGCTTCAAAATAGCCATATATTATGTAAAGTGTAGAGATTAAATTATCTTTCAGTGGTTAGCTTTCCTCAAAACTAAGCAAGTCATGCTTGGTGTAATCTATCTCTTCCCATATGAAAAAAATGCAATAAATATATTTCAAAAATATATTGTAAAAAATATTGAAGTATACTGCTACATATGTGTTTTACCCAGAAGCAGTAACATATTCAAGAGTTTTATTCATCCAATCTATACAGCTGCAGAACACAACACAGGTCAGGACATTTTACACACAGTTTGGGGAGACAGTGGGGTTACACTAAATTAGTCACATGCACTATACGGTAACTCATCACACTTGCCCCCAGAGAGGACAGGACGGTGGTAAACACAAGTGGAGACAATAACACGAGGGTTAATATTCAAAAAAGGGAACAGAACAGTCCAAGTACTCGGTCCCAGCATGCCCTGCTCTGGCCATATGCTAATTAGGTAATTAATAAAGTTGTTTTGTGTCAAGACAATAATGACTTGGGTGTGATACTATAAAGTGTTAAACTTCTTCAGGAAAGAATAAATGTAAATGAATAAAAACTGCAATATACGAGTGTTCGTTTGCTGTCATATATTAGTAAAATATGATGTCTGGTAAGGAATTCAATTTTGACCCAGGATAACATTTTATGAATTTTAAATAAAATGTGTATGTTTCAGAAATGGTGTGGGCACGCCACAGCTTGCAAAGTAGCCTTTGTTTTAAGAATGGATTGAAAACATATTTTGATGAAATCCAAAATTATGTTTTAGAATTGTGACATTTATAAAACATATATTGTATTCTTGTAAGAATGTACTGCAATACATTTTGAATACTTTTTTAAATATGTGAGAATGCAATATATTATTTTTCCATATGAGTTCTCCGGTGCACACAAGATGAAATATTAACTTCTTTCCAAAAGTTCAGCTTGTGTGCATATTTCATTTGACTCTCTGTTTCCAGGATGGCTGAAATGATATTCAAGGTTGGACACTGGCATATTAAATTAGTAGTTTATCCGAACCCAGGAAAAGGGAAGTTGCTGTAGGGAAGAGCATGATGAATCGCATGACTCCAAGTCACGCTAGGTGTGATTAATGGGTTGCCACTTGGCAAAATGGGCCAGCTGTGCAATGAGATAACTATAATTACAAAGAGCAAATTATTGTCTGCACTGTAGTAATTAACCTTCAGGCTTTGTAATACTGTAGTTAGAAAACTGATTTTACTGAACCTTGCTGTTGTATTCTGCATACAAGGAAATGTTCCTTTGTATTAGATTCCTATTTTAAATTCAGTATTCAATGTCACATTAAACTATTGGAATTTATAACTAAGTTAGAAGTACCTCATTATTATAAACCAATTAACCTAGTGTGTTTTATTTTTGAACTAAAGTAGATTTTCGTGCTTCCTGTCATCACAGATTAATGTTCAGAACCACTGCTTGTCAGTTTCACAAAAGTAAAAAATTGTAGCAATAACAGTGATTTGTATCCCCAGTGTTTGGCAAAAAAAAGTCTGTGGTTTCATAGATGGATTTAGCCTTCATCTTTTGAAGGTAAAATCCAATGACGGACAAAGATAAATTAGTTGGGTGTTATGATGAAGGGATCCTTACTGTTTTCAGTTATTTTGCTGTTTCTCTTTTAAGGAACTCATAAAAACGGAAGTCAAGATAATATTACATATTGCAATGAAAGTTGATTGTTATTAAGTGTATTGTTATAATACACTAAACTGAGTTTAACAGTGTAAACAAACAAATTGATAGAATTCTGTTACCCTAGCAGTAATAGAGGTTTTATTTTGGTAAAGTAGGTAGGAATATAAGCCACATATTGTATGCTAGTTACATAACAGGAAGTGTTGATCATACTGGAAATATACCGTAATATTTATTCTGCTTTCCAGTCAAACACATTTTTAAAAAACATTTAATTCTGTTGCCATGTATTACTGTGTAACAAATATAATGACAAACACTGTGCATAGTGCAGAAAGCTGTAATCCCACACACCTTGGCATTCAGGTCACATTATTAAATCATTTATATTGTTTTCAGAAAACATATTTTTCTTTCTTCTGAATTTCCCATAATGTAAATCATAAACATTAAATGACTGCTGTCTGACAACAGAAACAGCCTGCACTTCTGAATATTATTTTGTCAGGAAACTTACAATCTTACTGAAAGATATATATGAGGAATAAATATGTCATTTTTTCTGAAATGCCTACATTGACAATAGTCTAGGCCTGTACTATGATTAATTTACATTTTAAATATAGCTATGTACCCTTTCTTACTCAAAGAGTAGCACATTTTATTTTTTTGAAAATATTGGAAATTACAGTAAAATAAAATACTTTAGTCAGTTAGACAAAACCCATTTTTTTCTGAAAACAGAAGAAAAAGACTTGTAAGAGCTCATTAAGCTGGCTTCAGCAGCGAAGATATCTAACAAGCATTTTATTTCCGTGGCACTAAACTGTCCTCCTGAGTATGTATTCCTTAGAACATTACCTATTGCATGCAGTCATGTGGTTTAATTTAGATATGAAGAAGCATTTATAGCATAAAAGCATTAAACAGAGGTGAAGAAATGATCATACTTAAACCTTGACAGTCCATCTATTATAATTAAAAGGTTGGGAGGTTTTGTTGTTTCCACATTTTGGGAGTTTCAAATCTCCTGTTTTCTGCTTCTATGTCCTACAAGGTTAAACAAATCTACCTTAGCACTGAAATGTGATTGGAGAGTATCTTACACTTCAGTTTCCCTCTACTTGCTTTCTATTTTGTTTTGTAGGTGTTTTCAAATGGAGCTATGATTTGTTTGTTTTTCTATTGTACTGGTCCTCTCTCATTTACTAAGTAATTTAAGAAATAGCTTTTCTGTTTTAATATGTCACCACAGAAACCAATTCAAAAAAAGTGTCCATAAATGGTCTATGTTCTGATGAAACCTTGGAGTGTCAGAACACATTTCTTCTCTTGCTTTTTTCTTGTTGGCCAATTGATAAGAAAAAAAAATCATCTTGTGATTATATATATATATATATATATATATATATATATATATATATATATATATATATATATATATATATATATATTTTCTTGTTTTGTTTTGCAACATATTTTCATTATCAGTTCACTTCCATTTGGCTTTTAAAAGTTAATTATCATTGATTGGTACTTGGTTGTAAAGGAGAAGGAAGATCACCTTTTTTTGTTTTAAAATCAACATGTTAATAAATAGGCTTGCTTTGATTTATTTAATACCTGCCAACAAATACTTCCTATAAACAATTACTCAGAGAATATGGCATTGTCACACTCCTAATAAGTAGAAATGGTATGAAAAAGCTCATCATTTCAGTCAGCACACATGTACTGAAACATCATTTCCATTATTTTGATGTCAATCTTCTCATTTCTTTCCTATTAGTTTAGCGTTTTTCGGTGCTCATTGCCAAAGACAGGGGTGTCAAACTCCAATCTTTGAGAGCCGCAGGGTCTTCGGGTTTTCATTCCATCTTAAGCTCTTGATTAACATAATACATCTAATTATTTGTTCAGTTGGACATATTCATATTTTTCAATGTCTTTTTGCAATTGATTTAAAACATGCACTTGATTCAAGGTACACGACCTATGAAACATTTTGAGACCTGGAGATAGGTGTTACATTTGTCCAATTAATCAAATCATTAGACCACTTAAGTAATTGAGAGCTCAGGTGGAACAAAAACCAGAAGACATTGCCGCCCTCCAGGAACAGAGTTTGACACCTCTGACCAAGGTCATGAACAGGTATATACCTTGGCATAAAGAATTTAATGCCTTTCTGTTCCAGGGCCATCCCCATAGACCCCCGACAACACCTTCCTCTTCTTAATTGAGCAGGCAGACAAGGAAAGCTCAAGTGCACAAAGCCCAATTTTATTCTGCTCCCGGACAAACAAGGGAACACGAGGTAGCATGAGTCACGTTATATACTGTGAAGATAAATATTTCTCATTCCATTTGAAGATAAAGCAAAAAGACATAATGCCCAATCTTCAATCTTCACGCAATCCCCTCGCTAAATTTGTGCCTCGCAAAAAAATAGTGCTTTAGCACAAAATGAAAGATATTCCAAAACGGCACAAAACAGTTGTCGAGACATTGGAATATAGCAGTTTTTTGAGAAATTCACAAATCTGTTTGTGCCTCGCAAAACTGTCTGCGCATTCACTACCAATATAACAACTGCACATAACAGCCAAGCGAGAATGCAGAATGATGGACAGTCACCATTAGTAATGGCATTACCCCGACAAACTGCTATCACTGGTGTCAGCAGACGAGACCACACAATATATCGTGCACACATACATAAAGGACCATTCAAATAAACAACTGGTTCCACAGCTAGGCGCCGAGTTTTCAAATTAATAAACTGATAACGCCACTGTTTTATTGAATTGTATTGTATTGTATCACAAGGAAATACTATATAGGTTTCTTTAAAGGCCAGCTGATCCGACATAGCTGTATGTTTTTGAAGTAAAAAAAAAAAAAAAAAGTCTTTGGTCTGTTTTTTTTTCTGAATAATTTTTTTTTTTTTTATATAAGTCGTGCTGTGACAAAGTCTACTGTGGTAGCACACTCTCTGATTTGTAAATGTAACGAGTTCGTTCACCTGCAAAGTAAACATCAATCAAGTATTTCCATATAGACAATACACAGAAATGCGTTGTACATTTGAACATCATGATTAAGCCCAGTTTGTAAGGTTTTGATTGTTGCCAGAATGTATTTTTTTCATTATGACATTTTTTGTAAGAATAATAATTAATTCTAAATGCGCTCCTAAATGGTAACTGTAGCCTACTATGATTTCTCAATAAATGAACAGTCTCTGTACAATTAGCAACATCGACATTCAGCAGACTGGACAGCTGCATAAAAATGGCCATAAATTACAGTTAACAGAACTGTTTGTCCCGCCTCAGCTAACTTATCATTGGACTGCTGCATTGAAAATACAGGTCTTTGATTGGTTGATAGTATCACTGGTCTGGCTTTAGGAAAATGTTAGCATG
Organism: Polyodon spathula; assembly: GCF_017654505.1. Lineage (NCBI taxonomy): Eukaryota > Metazoa > Chordata > Actinopteri > Acipenseriformes > Polyodontidae > Polyodon > Polyodon spathula. Next base: position 94,930,287 of record NC_054534.1, read on the forward strand.
CTTTTCACAGCAAGAAACTTATCCATAATGATGGTGAGGATGGCTCAATATCCCACTATAAAAAACATTTTGACCTTTTGATTAAAGTACACTGTTACCAACCAACTTTTTTACTTTTAAATTGAACCTACTGTAGACAGCAGACGAGAGCATATGGATTATATAGGGAAGAGAAACAGAGCTATACACTGTTTCTACTCTCTAATATGCATAGCAAGACTTTCTTAGGATTAAAGTGGGCACTTCTCTGTTTTGTTGTTTCAACCACAATCTTATAGTAATACACCATGCTATACAGCTATGACACAGGTGCAAAGGCGTAAAGAGGCATTCCTAGTATTTCATGTAATATTAAAAATACACATGTGCTTGGCAGTGTATCACTATTATCTAATGCAGGAAGGCCATAAATGGCAGTTGTGACATCTGCATAACAATTTAAAAAATGTGACAATTTATAGTGGGGAGATTGCTCAGTTAGGGGTGTCTAATCAGCAGAATCCATTAAAAAAAAAAAAAAAAAAAAAAAAGAAAAAGAAAAAATAAAACTAATTATCTTATTTCATTTTTTAATTTTTATTATTTTAACATCTGCTAAAGACAAACCATCAACCTAATTTATATCATGCTCTTGCTGAATTTATTGCTTGCTATATCAGGATCACGTCATTAGATGTCGAAAGGGTCTCGTCTGTCACCACAATGTGTTTCCCAGGACACTTGAGTAGAAAAATACATTCATTAATTTAACCATCAGAAGTGTGACAGTTTCCAATCGAGAAGCAGCCTTTTAACTGCTCATCTGGTATCACAGTGTTTTCATGTCCAATCCCCATACTATCATTTGGAAACCACATAATTACATACCTCTTCCAAGTTCTGATGTTATCTATGGCAGGCCTTCCCTACGGCATCCACTGGACTTGATTAATTTGGTATTTCATAAACCTAGTGGACGTTCTTGCTGTATAAAAGAAAGTAAAGTTTTCCCACTTCATTTTCTCAGTGTCCTACAAAGCTTGGTATTGTTCCAGCACCACCCACCGGTGCATATTCTTAAAGCTAATGAAGAACTTTGACGGCATCCTCTCTCTACAATGCCTCATACCCCCTACAGAAGTAGATTGGAATAAAATAGAGAAAACATCCACAGAGAAAAGATGGCTATTTTTCAAAACTGTATTACTAGAGGCCCAAAACAAATACATCCCAAAAGTTATTATTACTTTTAACAAGTACAAAGGAGGCTATGGACAACATGCCCCACATGTCGACATGTTCCTATTCAGTTTTAAATCATTTTAGCATAATTGAGGCAGAAGTGTTTAAGGGACTAGGAGCTTTTAAAATAAAATAAATCCCCTGGGCTTACAGAGAAATACTTATTATTTTGAGTTTTGTTTTGTTTAAACCTTTTCATTTTTTGTGTGTTAATAAAACACTGCGCGCCGCTCCGTCTTAGTTTCTCCCGCAGTTGCTGTGTGTTGCGTTCATTTCCGGGCCTGACATCACTCTTCGAGCCAGCCTGTTCAGAAGTACATTAAAACATAAGTTAAACAGGTGTGTACAGTACCTTTCTATAGTTAACTCCCATCCCTCCAATATTTAAAAACAGTGAAGAGTTATCTAAATTGGTGTATCTATATATTGATAGCATTTGTCAAATAGGATTACATACTGTGTGAACTTAAAACACTTATTAGAAGTGTCTGCTGGAAGGTAGAGTGGGGGTGGTGAATTGGTACACTGGGAATCATTCAAGCATCTATGGTAATTGGAGAAAGTCTTATAAAAGTGAGCAACCAAGCACCCAATGCCATTAATGTCCAGATAGCAGCTGCTTTTCGACTTTTCTCCTATAAAGCCTAAAAGCAAAACAGGATTATATGTACTGTATAACAATGTTATTCCCTCATGAACCATTACCGAACATGGGATTTTATTTTATGAGTCCCTTCAAATATTCAACACTATATGTATATAACAGCTAATTAATACCATTTTAAAGTAAATGTGTGCTGCAATGTACATTGCATTTTATTTGTTGAAAGGCAAAAAGGGATATTGATATACAATGTATTTGTTATTGGTATTTTGTTATACAGTCATCACTCGGATATATGGCACATGTCAGTTACATTTTACTATCCCTGTATTAAGAAACAAAAAACAATTCCATTATTCCTATATATATATATATATCTATATATATATAATATATACACACACACACACACACACACACACACACACACACACACACACACACACTGAACAAAAATATAAACGCAATATGTAAACTGTTGGTCCCATGTTTCATGAGCTGAAATAAAAGATCCCAGAAATTTTCCATATGCACAAAAAGCTTATTTCTCTCAAATTTTGTGCACAAATTTGTTTACATCCCTGTTAGTGAGCATTTCTCCTTTGCCAAGATAATCCATCCACCTGACAGATGTGGCATATCAAGAAGCTGATTAAACAGCATGATCATTATACAGGTGCACCTTGTGCTGGGGACAATAAAAGGCCACTCTAAAATGTGCAGTTCTGTCACACAACACAATGCCACAGATGTCTCAAGTTTTGAGGGAGCATGCAATTGGCATGCTGACTGCAGGAATGTCCACCAGAGGTGTTGCCAGAGAATTGAATGTTCATTTCTCTACCATAAGCCGCCTCCAACATCGTTTTAGAGAATTTGGCAGTACATCCAACCGGCCTCACAACAGCAGACCACGTGTAACCATGCCAGCCCAGGACCTCCACATCTGAGATCGGAACATCTGAGACCAACACTCAGACAGCTGATGAAACTGTGTGTTTGCACAACCGAAGAATTTCTGCAGAAATTGTCAGAAACCGTCTCAGGGAAGCTCATCTCCGTGCTCGCTGTCCTCACCAAGGTCTTGACCTGACTGCAGTTTGGCGTCGTAACCGACTTCAGTGGGCAAATGCTCACCTTCGATGGCCACTGGCACGCTGGAGAAGTGTGCTCTTCACGGATGAATCCGGGTTTCATCTGTACCGAGCAGATGGCAAACAGCATGTATGGCGTCGTGTGGGTGAGAGGTTTTCTGATGTCAACGTTGTGAACAGAGTGCCCCATGGTGGCAGTGGGGTTATAGTATGGGCAGGCATAAGCGTCAGACAACGAACACAATTGCATTTTATCGATGGCAATTTGAATGCACAGAGATACCATGACGAGATCCTGAGGCCCATTGTCGTGCCATTCATCCACCGCCATCACCTAATGTTTCAGCATGATAATGCACGGCCCCATGTCGCAAGGATCTGTACACAATTCCTGGAAGCTGAAAATGTCCCAGTTCTTCCATGGCCTGCATACTCACCAGACATGTCACCCATTGAGCATGTTTGGGATGCTCTGGATCGACGAATACAACAGCGTGTTCCAGTTCCGGCCAATATCCAGCAACTTCGCACAGCCATTGAAGAGGAGTGGGACAACATTCCAAGGGCCACAATCAACAGTCTGATCAACTCTATATGAAAAAGATATGTCGCGCTGTATGAGGCAAATGGTGGTCACACCAGATTGGTTTTCTGATCCATGTTTTCTGTGACCAACAGATACATATCCATAGAAATCCATAGATTAGGGCCTAATGAATTTATTTCAATTGACTGATTTCATTATGTGAACTGTAACGCAGTAAAATCTTTGAAATTGTTGCATGTTGGATTTATACTTTTGTTCAGTGTAATATATATATATATATATATATATATATATATATATATATATATATATATATATATATATATATATATATATATATATATATAGTGCCTTGCAAAAGTAATCAGACCCTCTCACTTTTCACATTTTATTGCTTTAAAGCTTGCAGTCGTGACACTTTGAAATAGGAATTCATGTGTTATATACACAACCTACTCCACACATTCAAAGTAAAAACAAAAAGAAAGAAATAAATAGATAATTATTATGAAATAAAAATAGAAAGTCATGATTGCATAAATATTCAAACCCTTTGCTGTGGCAAACCTAAATTAATTTAGGTGCACAAAATGACCTTAACGAGCCACACACTTAGTTGAATGGCCTCTGTCTATGTGCATTATTACTGGTTCTCATGATTTCAGAATAAAAATGCCTGCCTCTGTGAGGTTCCTTGGTCAGGTAGTGAATTTCAAGCAAAGACTTAAACATGAAGACCAAGGAGGTATCAAAGCAAGTCAGGGATAAAGTCACTGAAAAAGCAGAGATCAGGAGAAGGGTACAAAAAAATACTAAAGTCTCTGAATATCCCTTGAGCACAGTCTACTCAATCATCAAGAAATGGAAGGTGCATTGTACCACCCAGACACTGCCTAGATCAGGCCGTCCCTCCAAACTGAGCAGCGGGCAAGGAAGAAACTGGTGAGGGTTGCCACTGTGAGGCCAACAACAACTTTGAAAGAGCTTCAGAGTTCAATGGATGAGATGGGAGAAAATGTGGATCAGTCAACAATATCCATAACACTTCACAAAAGTAGCCTGTATGGCAGGGTGGCAAGAAGGAAGCCATTACTAAAAATAAGCCATCTCAAAACCTACATGGAGTTTACTTTTACTGTAACTTATATTACCCTTAGAAATCTTCAGTTTGAGCATTCATGTTTTTAATAAAATATTAAGTTTAAAAAAATGTGTATGCATCATTTTGTAATTTCACAAAATGGGACCCCATAGGAAGGGTCTGAATAGTTTTGCAAGGCGCTGTGTGTGTGTGTGTGTCTATATATATATATATATATATATATATATATATATATATATATATATATATATATATATATATATATATATATATATATATATATATATATATTCTGCAATTTTGAATATTAACTTTGGATACTGTTTTAACTCTGGAAACTGTGTTTTCCAATTTATGTAGTTCTGTGCATGGGTAACATTTTGATTTAATTTTGCTGTTGGGTCGTAAATGGGGAATTTTACATACTGCTACAATACTTAGCAGATTTACAAGTATGTGCTGTATTACAGACCACATGTTCACAAATAAACTCTTTTGGTAAGTGATATTTTCAGAATCACATTGTTCTGAATTAAAATACTACCGGTACTTCTGTTGAAAATGTAGTACTTTACCAAGAAAACCAATACAGTACATCTAAATGGAAGCCTACTTATTTTAAAACAGTCCTTTCAGCTATGTATTTTTGACATTGTATCTTCGTGTTCCCTGAAAAACAGACAAGGGTTGGAACAGGCCAAAATAAAATAATCAGATATGCGTCACGCTCTTTTAACCATCACTGAAGTCAAAACTTTCTAGGGTCAGATATGTGAGTGCTGACTGTATACACACTGATGGTATTATTCTCAGACTAACACACCAGATAATTATATCCCCTTTTTAAACTGGTTGTGATGGGGTGCCAGTCCGCCTACTATAATTTGTGTTGATATTATCATTTTTACTGTTTTCATTATTCTTTTCATTATGTTTCTTGTTTATTTTGGATCGGCAGGGATGGGGTTAAATTCCTCCCTGCCAAATACATGTGAGAATGTGGCTGGAGCCCTAATGGGCTAATTGTTAATTATTGATTAATGGGGCTCCAGCCACAGACTATAAAAGCCAAGTGGAATGTTTGTTTGGGTGGTGGGTTTTGGTTTGGAGAGATAATGAGTGTTGCCTGCAAAAAGTGTAGAAGTAATTTTTTAAGTTTAAAAAAGTAAGTTTAAGTAAGTTTTTTTTTTGTTCCATTGTTTTGTTTGAAACCTTTTTTTTGTGTGTTTGTACCTTTTTGTTTGGTCCTTGTGCCTTTTTATTTCTGTGTTTTAAAGAATTTTTGTTTCACTGCATTTTCTTGAATGAGTCTTCCCTCTGTGACTATCTTGTTACAGTAGTTTATAGTTAAGTGTAAAAAGTTGTCAGGATATTAACAATGAAAAGAAAAATGACAGGTAAGTTATTTAAATAGTTGTAGAACATGTTGGGATGTCTAAAATACAGTACTGTACATACTTTGACAAGCAGCATAGAGGAAACCAAGTAAATATATAGTTATGTTAAAACAAACAAAAACAAAACATAAAAAAAAGCCTTTCATCTGTTTCCTGTGTAAGAGTAAACAAACTGCTTAACCACAAATACTTTCAGGCAAAACAGGTGTACAATAAAATTAAATCTTAAAATAAAAATACTTGCTGGCTGGTTTCATAGACAGTAGTATTACTTCCACTTAGTTGGGTAAACCGTATGTGACATCAAGACTGACAGCTGCAATGTACTGTAAATCCACCTCAGTAGCAGTGCCCCCCTAATCTGTCTGAACAGACCCTGGGTTTTACTGCTTCCTGCAGAGACTCCTGTCAGCATCTGGGAGAGGGTGAATTTGAGCTGCAATGGAATTGTGATGCAAACTGTATGGCTTGTGGGACTGTGTTTTATAAATTGTTTCAAGTATGACTGGAATGCAATGGTGGCTGTTGGCCAAAACCCCCCCCCCCAAAAAAACGGAGGCAGAAAAAAAAAGCAGAGGACTTAGGGTCCCTTTAAGCTCCCATCAGCAGTAGAATTATATTATTGGCTGACAGCACTTTTCATATTATTTATTATTATTATTTTTATACAATATGAAATAGGATGCTACAAGAGGTTATATTTACAATGACATAAGTGGTGCAATAGTGCAGGATAGTGCATTAGCTGAAGATCCAGTAACGTGGTGCGTAAGTCAGGGACATCCAGTGCATAGTAGGAGGGGTAGATTGAGATCTACAAGTGCAGTCTAAACTGGTTTACCCCAATTTGGATGTTTAATGCATTTTCTCCTCTAGCCAACAGAGAAAATAAAACAGTAACCCATCATAGCTTATTCTAATATACTTCACTGTTACACACTGCCAGTGTATGTTTAAAAATGCACTGTATGCATCATTGATAAAGCATTTTGAATTCAAGACCACTTCACTAACATACTTTGTCTTAAAATATTTTCTAAACAAGGTTGTTTCGGCAGGAGGAAGGCTGACAAACATCAAGCACATCCTATATAGACTTCATTTGCTAAACTTAAATGACCAAGAAAATAATTATATACCGTAGTTTTGACAAAGTCTGCCATCTTTTCTTTATCTTCTGATGTAATTCAATACAGAGTTTACAGATATATCTGCTGTCGCTGTTCAATTGTTTACCTGATTGCTGAACCTTTGTATGGAGTTCGCTGTTGAATAAATCCTGTTTCAGAGGTTGGTGCACAATCCTGTTATCCTTCATGCTACCCAGTGAACAAAAGGTAATCCACAGCCTTATTTATTTATTGGTAGCAGCGGTGGTTGTTTTGAAGCAAATACGGTAACAGTAATTAATGGCAAATGTACCCAAGGACTTTCTTTTGTAATGTACTCGGTTGCACACGTTTTTATATCAGCATTGATCAGATACGTGAAGAAATCAACAACCAGGTCCAAAAGTTACTGGATGCCGATTTTGATTGAGCCTAGTCACAGTCCCTAGGCCTCCCCAGTGTTACTAGTCAAGAAAAAGGATTTTGTATTGATTACAGCCTGTATCATAGCCTGTATGCTTTGTCTGGTGCCACTCTGTTCAGCACACTCAACCAATCAGCATATCCAAACAGACAGAAATGATAAAGACCAACTTTACCACTGGTTATCGTTATCTATCCAGACATCCTTTCCCTGAATCACTGGACTATTTGAACTGAATCGCAGGGCTATCTGAACCCAGTCATTGGGCTATTTGAACTGAATCACTGGGCTATTTGAACTGAAACATGTCCAGAAAAGATAATTGATTGTCTGGGTAGTTGCAGTTTGAAGTTATCTCACTCATTTTTTTTTTTTTTTTTTTGTGATAGGTTTTAAACTGTCTAATATACTGAGAACATGTAATAATGTACACTGTTTGTTAAAATTACAAATTATTTCGAATAAATCAAATTGGTTAAGTCAAATGAAAAAGACTACCATTAACTATGCTACAACACAATATAATCAATGTAGTTATAAAATTAAAAATAAATAAATAAAAACATTAGTACAGCATCAGTATTTGAGATTATGAAACTGACATCAGTGGCATTTGGAGCCAACATGGGAGATTTGGGATTAAGTTTCATAACTTTCACTTTGAGTACTTTCATCCCAAAAGTACTCAAAGAAAGAAGTTATTTACAAACTGCTAACAAAGATAATGCAACAGTCTCTTAACACAGGGGTTGTACCGATAGACTGGAAAATTGCAAACGTAATACCGATCCACAAAAAGGGAAACAAAACTGAACCAGCTAACTACAGATCAATAAGCCTGACTTCTATTACATGTTAACTTTTGGAAACTATAATAAGATCCAAAATTGAAAATTACCTACAGTCGTTTGCAGAAATATTCACCACCTATCAATAATAATGCAAATAATGTATGCACAATTTTTCAAACTTTTTTATTCAAACTTTTATTTTATACTGTAGTGGGTAAACTGAACGCTGTTATATGAGGAGAAGATTAAATGTCAGTAAAACTTTCAAAGCAAATGTACAAAATGAAGTTTACTGGTTGCACAAGTATTCAGTACCTTAAGTCAGTACTTGGTGGAAGCAATCTTTTTGGATAGGTCTCTACTAGCTTTGCAGAGTAGGATGGTGACATTTTTGTCCATTTTTCACAGGAAAATTGCTCCTGTTCTGATAAGTTTGTTGGGGATTGTTGATGGACTGCAATCTAAGTTTCCCATACATTTTCAATTGGATTCAAGTCAGGAATTTGACTGGACCACTCAAGAACATTAATTCTCTTCTTATTCCACCACAGCAGTGTGGCTTTGGCTTTGTGCTTCGGGTCATTGTCCAGCTGAAATGTGAATTTCCTCCCCAGTTTGTCTTGGCTGACACAAACAGGTTTTCCTCAAGGATTCGCCTGTACTTTGCACCATCCATTCTCCCCTCTATCCTGACAAGCTTCCCAGTCCCTGCTGAAGAGAAGCATACATCCTTCAAGATGAGGCTTTTTGAGTAATGGCTTTTTTCTTGCCACCCATCCATACAGGTCAGCTTTGTGTAGGGCACCAGCTTATTGTTGTTGTGTGAACGCTGATTCCCATCTCAGACACAGAACTTTGCAGATCTCTCAAGGTTATTGTTGGAGAGTGACATCCTGAACCAGTTTTCTGCTTGCCTGGCTGCTCAGTTTGGGAGGGCGACTTGATCTGGGTAGTGTCTGGGTGGTATGATGCACCTTCCACTTCTTGATGATGGACTTCACTGTGCTGAGAGGGATAATCGGCGTCTTTGAAATTTTCTTGTACCCTTCTCCTGCTCTGTGCCTCTCTACCACTTTATCCCTGACTTGTTTCAAAAGTTCCTTGGTCTTCATGGTTTCTTTGTTAGATTACTATGTTAGTTGCAGCTTGGAAGTCTTTGTATACCTAAGCGAAATTATCTACAAGTTAAACCACTTTGAGTACGCACAAGCTGAAACCATTTCACTAATTTTGTGACCTTTCAAACAAATCATTTGTACCTGAGCTGATTTAGGGCTACAGTAGCAAAGGGGTTGAATACTTATGCAAATGAGATTCATCAGTTTTTCTCTGTAAATCTTACAAATTTATATTCTATATGCATTTTTTAACTTTATCAATGTGGAGTAGTTTGTGTAGATTCTATATGTAAAGTTTAATTTGAAAGAGTCATAGAGTATGCTCAGGGGCCAACAAAATGTGAAAACTTTGCAGGGGGTGAATACTTCTGCAAACCTCTGTATATGGTAACAGTATCCTGGGAGACAGTAAGCATGGTTATAGGAAAGGGAGATTGTGTCCAACTAACCTGCTTTATTTTTTGAGGATGCAACATCTACAATGAATAATTACAAAGCATGTGACATGGTTTATTTAGATTTCCAGAAAGCTTTTGACAAAGTCCCACATAAAAGATTAATTCTAAAAACTGAACACAGTAGACATTCAAGGAAATGCATGCACACGGATTAGGCAGTGGTTATGTAGAAAACAATGTGCTGATTAGAGGAGAAACCTCAAAATGGAGAGAGGTAAACAGTACCATAGGGATCAGTATTAGGTCCTCTGCTATTCCTAATCTACATTAATGACAGATTCTGGTATAGTAAGCAAACTTGTTAAATTTGCAGATGACACAACAATAAGAACATAAAGTTTACAAACGAGAGGAGGCCATTCGGCCCATCTTGCTCGTTTGGGTGTTAGTAGCTTATTGATCCCAAAATCTCATCAAGCAGCTTCTTGAAGGATCCCAGGGTGTCAGCTTCAATAACATTACTGGGGAGTTGATTCCAGACCCTCACAATTCTCTGTGTAAAAAAGTGTCTCCTGTTTTCTGTTCTGAATGCCCCTTTTTCTAAACTCCATTTGTGACCCCTGGTCCTTGTTTCTTTTTTCAGGCTGAAAAAGTCCCTTGGGTCGATACTGTCAATACCTTTTAGAATTTTGAATGCTTGAATTAGGTCGCCACGTAGTCTTCTTTGTTCAAGACTGAACAGATTCAATTCTTTTAGCCTGTCTGCATATGACATGCCTTTTAAGCCCGGAATAATTCTGGTCGCTCTTCTTTGCACGCTTTCTAGAGCAGCAATATCTTTTTTTATAGCGAGGTGACCAGAACTGCACACAATATTCAAGATGAGGACTTACTAGTGCATTGTACAGTTTTAACATTACTTCCCTTGATTTAAATTCAACACTTTTCACAATGTATCCGAGCATCTTGTTAGCCTTTTTTATAGCTTCCCCACATTGCCTAGATGAAGACATTTCTGAGTCAACAAAAACTCCTAGGTCTTTTTCATAGATTCCTTCTCCAATTTCAATATCTCCCATATGATATTTATAATGTACATTTTTATTTCCTGCGTGCAGTACCTTACACTTTTCTCTATTAAATGTAATTTGCCATGTGTCTGCCCAGTTCTGAATCTTGTCTAGATCATTTTGAATGACCTTTGCTGCTGCAACAGTGTTTGCCACTCCTCCTACTTTTGTGTCGTCTGCAAATTTAACAAGTTTGCTTACTATACCAGAATCTAAATCATTAATGTAGATTAGGAATAGCAGAGGACCTAATACTGATCCCTGTGGTACACCGCTGGTTACCACACTCCATTCTGAGGTTTTTCCTCTAATCAGTACTTTCTGTTTTCTACATGTTAACCACTCCCTAATCCATGTACATGTGTTTCCTTGAATCCCAACTGCGTTCAGTTTGAGAATTAATCTTTTGTGCGGGACTTTGTCAAAAGCTTTCTGGAAATCTAAATAAACCATGTCATATGCTTTGCAATTATCCATTATCGATGTTGCATCCTCAAAAAAATCAAGCAAGTTAGTTAGGCACAATCTCCCTTTCCTAAAACCATGTTGACTGTCTCCCAGTACCCTGTTACCATATAGGTAATTTTCCATTTTGGATCTTATTATAGTTTCCATAAGTTTGCATATAATAGAAGTCAGGCTTACTGGTCTGTAGTTACCTGGTTCAGTTTTGTTTCCCTTTTTGTGGATCGGTATTACGTTTGCAATTTTCCAGTCTGTCGGTACCACCCCTGTGTCAAGAGACTGCTGCATGATCTTGGTTAGCGGTTTGTAAATTACTTCTTTCATTTCTTTGAGTACTACTGGGAGGATCTCATCCGGCCCAGGGGATTTGTTTATTTTAAGAGCTCCTAGTCCCTTTAACACTTCTGCCTCAGTTATGCTAAAGTTATTTAAAACTGGATAGGAACTGGATGACATGTGGGGCATGTTGTCAGTATCTTCCTTTGTAAAAACTTGTGAAAAGTAATCATTTAATATATTTGCTATTTTTTTTTTCTTCCTCTACGATTTTGCCATTTGTATCTCTTAAACATTTAATCTCCTCTTTGAATGTTCTCTTGCTGTTGTAATATTGGAAAAACATTTTGGAATTGGTTTTAGCTCCCTTAGCAATGTTCATTTCTATTTCTCTCTTGGCCTTTCTAACTTCCTTTTTGACTTGCGTTTGCAGTTCTGTGTACTCTTTCTGCGTACTTTCTTTTTGGTCCTTTTTTAATGCTCTGTAAAGTGCCTTTTTTCGCTGAATATTTTTTTTAATTGATCTATTAAACCATTTTGGCAATTTAGTTTTACATTTAGATTTGTCTACTTTAGGGATATAATTGTTTTGCGCCTCTAGTACTACATTTTTGAAGAACAACCATCCTTCTTCTGTGGGTGTTTTCTCTATTTTACTCCAATCTACTTCTGTTAGTCTCTGTTTCATACCTTCATAGTTTGCTTTTCTAAAATTGTAAACCTTAGCTTTAGTCTTTACTTTTGGGGATTTAAAAAACACTTCAAATGAGACCATGTTGTGGTCTGAGTTTGCCAGTGGTTCTCTGACCTCTGTTTTAGTTATTCTATCTTCGTTATTTGAAAAGACTAAATCAAGGCATGCCTCCCCTCTAGTGGGTGCCTTCACAAATTGTGTTAGGAAGCAGTCATTTGTCATTTCCACCATTTCTATTTCATCCTTCGTGCTACCCACCGGGTTTTCCCATTTTATTTGGGGGAAGTTGAAATCCCCCATTAGTATGGCTTCTCCTTTGCTACACACATTTCTAATGTCATTGTATAACAGATTATTTTGCTCACCGTCTGAATCTGGCAGTCTATAGCATGCTCCTATTATTATGCCTTTTGAATTTTTGTCCGTTATTCTGACCCATATTGATTCGGTTTTATTTTCTTTGTCCAGGTTTAACACCTGGGCTTCAAGACTGTTTCTTATGTATAGCGCTACCCCTCCTCCTCTTCTGTCCTGCCTGTCTTTCCTATACAGTGTATACCCACAAATATTATATTCGTCCCCATCACTCTCAGATAACCACGTTTCTGTAACACCTATCACATCATAGTTACCTGTTAGTGCAGTAGCTTCAAGTTCTAGAATTTTGTTTCTGATACTTCTAGCATTTAGATAAATACATTTAATGGTTGTCTTACCTGAGTTGTTGTTCTTGTTTTGATGCGGTCTCCCTTCTGTTTTTTTGTTGATTTCTCCCCCCTTCCTTTCTAGTTTAAATGCTTCCGAACCTGCTCGAGGATCTTTTCTCCGAGTAGACTAGTTCCCTTGTTATTTAAATGCAGTCCATCCCGTCTATACAGATAGTCCTCGTTGTAGAATGTGGTCCAATGATCAAGATAGGTGAAGCCTTCCCGTGTGCACCACGTCTTCAGCCATTCGTTTTGATTAATTATTTCCAGCTGTCCATATGGTCCTTTGCAAGGTGCGGGTAGTATACCAGAAAATACCACAGTTTTGGTTTTCTCTTTTAATTTCCTTCCTAGCTCTCTGAATTTGTTTTGCAGGGATTTTGGTCTGTCTCTTCCAATGTTGTTTGTACCGATGTGGACGACTACTACCGGGTCGTCTCCTGTTCGTTCTAGGAGCCTGTCCACGTTTAAATTACTCCCAGGATACTGTTACCATATAAGTAATTTTACATTTTGGATCTCTTTTTGATGATGTTGGACAGGGTCTGATGTCGGACTGGAAAGGAAAAATTGTAACGTCGGACTTGGTCCGACACAAGACCGGAAAGGGTTGAGAGGATTGCTGGGCTACTTGGGGGGCTGCTGTGGCCAAACAAAATCCCATTGGTGGCCACATCTAACACAGGTTATCCATTAAAGAATGTGCCACAAACTGAATATCACTAAGTGTCATACTTAACCCATTAATAATACTCAATTAGCAAGTTTCACAGTCCACCGTCACAAAGCGCTTTACAAGATACGAGACTAGGGTGTGAACTATGCTTCAACTGCAGAGTTACTTACAACAACATCTCACCTGAAAGATGGAGCACAAGGAGGGTAAGTGACTTGCTCAGGGTCACACAATGAGTCAGTGGCTTTGCGAGGATTTGAACCAGGGACCTCGTAGTTACAAGCCCATTTCTTTAACCAGTGGACCACACATTCTCCTATAAGCTTTAAGCTTTAAATTGCTGTTTCATTATTGTTGTAAGCCTCCAAATGGTCAAGGTGGTATTTGGCTCGAGTTGTTGATTAGCATTATATTTCAAGAAATGTAAATATTTATATTTTATTAACCTTAAGTTTACATAAAAGAAAAAAATAGACATCTATATATTACTGTGAGGCGAGAGTGTATTAAATGGAATGTCCAGACAGTAATTTATGTGTACAGAAATAAAATAATTTATTTTTATTTTCTATACACAACAAAAGGATTAAATAACAAAAGAAAACAAAATGGTGTGAGGGAAGGAGTGCAGGGGTGGAATCCAAAACAAACTGTGATGACTCGTCTTTAATTTGTCTTCGTGGTGACCATACATAAACAAAAAAAAGACAAAAGAAATGTTAGTGTTTCAAAAATCCCGCTGCACAAAACCAGACTCTCCCTCCACCCGTTACTCCTCCTACTTTACTTTCGGACCAACCCCGAACACAGTAGTACGTTCCCTTTAGTATGTAATGTCCCGCCTCTGTAGTCAGTGGAACACCAATCCCCAACCGACACGTGTCCTTATCCTTCACTTGACTCCAGTGGCTGGAATTTACATACTCGTACTTCCGCCCCTCACCAAGGTGCCGCCCCTCAAAAGATGACTTTTGCCATGGTCACGAGATCTTGGTAAGGGAAGTCCCGAGTTGGTTTGATGCCATCTACTGTCGGGAGGCTGAATCACAGACCGAAACCCCTTTGACTCATCACATATCCCACCCCTCAGAGTGGAGCCGAAGGAACACTCGGAAACCTCTAACCCTTCCCTTTTACCTCCCTCCCGGGAAAAAAAATCAGCATTTTGATGTAACTTACCCGCACGATACCTTATTTGAAAGGCGAAGGGTTGGAGCGCCAGGTACCACCGCGTAATCCTAGCGTTTGAATCCTTCATCGTGTCTAACCACTTTAAAGAAGCGTGATCTGTGATGAGTACAAAGGGTCGTCCCAGAAGATAGTATTTTAAAGATTCCACTGCCCATTTCACTGCCAGGCATTCTTTCTCCACTACCGAATACCTCTGTTCTCTGGGCAGTAACTTCCGACTGATGTATAGTATCGGGTGTTCTACACCATCTCTCTCCTGGGACAGAACCGCCCCCAGACCAGTCTGCGATGCATCTGTCTGCAGGACGAACTCTCGGCTGAAATCCGGGCTTATTAATGCTGGGGCCTGACTCAAATTAGTTTTAATAGATTCAAAGGCTGTCTGACACTCTGCACTCCACTTAATTTTATTTGGAGCGTTCTTTTTAGTGAGATCAGTGAGAGGGGCGGCTATAGTGGAAAAGTGTGGAATAAAGCGGCGGTAATAACCAGCCAACCCTAACAGTGATCTCACCTGGGTTTTCGTGGTAGGTACCGGTGAATCCAACAAAGCCTGGACTTTTGAAACCAACGGTTTCACTCTACCCTTACCCATTATGAAACCTAAATATTTAGTTTCTTCTTTTCCAATAGCGCACTTTGCCATGTTCGCTGTGAGCCCCGCCCTCCTCAGAGACTGTAAGACGGCTTCTAATCTAGTCAAATGTTCTCTCCAGGAAGAACTATAAATGACTACATCATCGATATACGCAGCTGCATACTCTCGATGAGGTTGTAAAACCCTGTCCATTAGTCTCTGAAAAGTAGCAGGCGCTCCATGAAGTCCGAACGGCATAGTACAAAATTGAAAAAGACCCTCTGGGGTTGAAAATGCCGTTTTCTCACGAGAGGCTTTCGTTAATGGAATTTGCCAATATCCTTTCGTCAGATCCAGAGTTGAAATAAACCGAGCTTGCCCCAGTTTGTCTAAGAGTTCATCTACTCGAGGCATGGGATATGCATCAAACTTGGAGATAGCATTCACCCTCCTAAAATCGATACATAATCGTAGTGACCCATCTGGCTTGTCTATTGGTACTATTGGGCTACACCACTCACTTCGGGAAGGTTCAATTACCCCAAGTTTCAACATACACTCCACCTCCCTTCGAACAGAATCTCTCCGACTCTCTGGAATGCGATACGGTCTCTGTCTAACTCTTAGACCTGGCGGAGTGATAATAGCATGTTCGATCAAATGCGTTCTTCCAGGCACGTTAGAAAACACATCACTGAACATTTTAATTAGATTGCTTACCTCTTCACGCTGATCAGGAGTTAATTGTTCCCCCATCGGGACCTCAATTGCTGACTCTGACTCAATTGAGGGTCCAAAATCCTCTCCCTCCTGTACAGGAGATATAAAATGGACTTCCCGTTCTTTCCACGGTTTCAGGAGATTAACATGATAAATTTGACTTTCTTTCCGACGCCCAGGCTGTCGGATCTCATAATTGACTTTACCAATTGCTCGAATAACCTGAAAGGGACCCTGCCATTTAGCAAACAACTTAGATTCCGATGAGGGCAACAATAACAACACTTTATCTCCAGGTCGAAAGTTCCGAATTCTTGCATTTTTATTGTAGCTTTGTTGCTGCTTCTGCTGTGCCGCTTTGAGATTGTCATGTGCCAATCGACCGACTAATTCTAAGCGATCGCGTAACTGCAACACGTATTTTACTACATTTTTAGACTCCTTTGACTGTTCTTCCCAGCCTTCTCTTATGAGATCCAAGATACCCCGCGGCTGCCGACCGTACAAGAGCTCAAACGGGGAAAACCCCGTTGAGGATTGTGGTACCTCGCGAACTGCAAAGAGCAAGTAGGGAAGCAGTTTAGCCCAATTGCGTTTTTCTTGATCTACAAAGCGGCGCAACATATTTTTCAAAGTCTGATTAAATCGTTCAACAAGCCCATCCGTTTGTGGATGAAAAACTGAGGTTCTAATTGAACGAATTTTCAATAATTTATATAGTTGCTGAATACAGTCTGACATAAAATTAGTGCCCTGATCAGTGAGAATTTCTTTCGGGATTCCCACCCTAGAGAATATTTTTACCAATTCATTCGCTACAGCTATTGCATTCATAGAGCGTAAGGGAACAGCTTCTGGATATCTCGTTGCGTAGTCCACTACTACTAAAATATACCGATATCCTGACTCTGTTCCCTCCAGAGGGCCTACTAAATCTACACCAATCCTTTCAAACGGTACCCCAATAATTGGAAGTGGAACCAGAGGTGCGGGGCGAACTGACTTAGGGGCAGCTAATTGACATTCAGGACACTCCGATACATACTTCCGCACAAGACCATAAACCCCAGGCCAAAAAAACCGGGCCAGAATTCGTTCCTGAGTCTTTTCAGTTCCCAAATGACCTGAAAATGGAATGTCATGCGCCAATCTCATGACTTCTGACTGAAAAGGCCTAGGAACCAATAACTGTTTTACGAGCTGTCCCGTCCCGGGAGCCCGGGTTATTCTATATAATAAGTGCCCAGATACAGAAAAATGCGGAAATACCACCGGTTGTCCTTCCTGCATATCCTTCCCCTCGATATATCTAACCCGTTTCCAAGCATACTGTAACGTGGGATCATTTTGTTGTTCATATCCCAAGTCAATATCTCGGTCCCAATGGTTAGGTACACAGAGAGGAGTGTCTTTTATTACATGACCTTCCACCTCAGTAACCTCGCAGCCCCGGTTACACTGAATACCTACTCCCTTTCCTTGCCGTTTCAGCGATTGGTTTACTTTTGTGTCAGACCCCTCCCCTTGTCGTCTCAGAGTTCCCTCATATTTTTCCACCCGACGCTCTCTTTTTGTTTTTCTTGGGCGGATTTTAGGGTTAAACAGGTCGGATTGCAACGGAAAAATCTCGCCAATTGTTTTCTCCTGTTGCTTTAATTGTCCCCTGGTAGAAACTAAGACCATTTCCCGACCTAAAATACGATCAAAAAACGGCCAGTCTCTTCCCAGGAGAACAGGGTATGGTAAACATTGCGCTACAGCCACTTTAACGCAAGCTGAATAATCACCTACAATAAGTCTAACTTTAGTGGTGGGATAAACCCGAGTTTCTCCATGAATACAGGAGATAGCCACTTTACCCTGTGGCTCCCAGGCTACCCCATCCAAGAGAGCTTGCCGAATCAATGTTTGTGCACACCCAGAGTCCGCAAATGCGTAAGTACTCTTTCCCCCGACCTGTACTCTTAACTGATAAGGGCCCTCCCGACATTCCCCAGTGTTCCTACCTGTTACTGCTGACCAGGATCTTGTCGCCAGGTCCACCTTTATTACTGGACAATTCCTGGCAATGTGTCCAGGCTCATTACATTGGTAGCACACTTGGTTAGGAGGCATCAACGGAGTTAATCTGTCCTGCGAGTCCGCGACCGGCAGGTTAGGGGGATTCTCTCTCGCCCAGGATGGGGCTAACCTCGACCTCCATGGTCTGAAGGTCCGGTTACCCCCTCTGGGCTTCATTGGTTGGTTGGTCCGAGTTAGTTTAGGGGCAGGAGTGGGGTCTGACCCGGCACCTTCGTTTGCGTCTTCGTAGGCCTCCGCCAGGAGGAGGGCATCCTCGAGAGTGGTAGGTCTATTCCTCTTAATCCACTCTCGATTCCCTGGCGGTAGTATAGACGCAAACTGTTCTATAACTATTTTCTGCACCAGTTCTTGGGGTGTATGTTCTTCTGGCCGCAGCCACCGGGTGCACTGATCTAAAAGATATTGTCCCGCAACCCGGGGCCGCATCCCCTTGGACAGCTGGTATTCCCGAAAACGGCGCCGGTATGTTTCCTCCGTGATCCCGAGGCGTGAGAGAATGGCTTCTTTAACTTTAACATAGTCCCCTGCATTCGTGGCCGTCAGGGCTCGATATGCTGCCTGAGCTTCCCCTGTCAGGCAGGGTGCCAATTTCATGGCCCAGTGTTCCCTAGGCCACTCTGCAGCCTCTGCCACTCTCTCAAACGTAATCAAGAAAGCCTCGGGATCATCTTCCGAGGTCATCTTCTGAAGATTAGGCTGAGCTGCAAACATCCGGGCAACCGCTCTCTCTGATGTTGATATTGATAGTTTTTCTACCAGCTGTCCAAAGAACTGGGCGAGCTGTTCCAGGTGCCGTGTCTCTCTCTCCTCTCGCTTCTCCTCCTGCTCCCTAAACATTGTCAAAACTGTAGCTGGATCCATTTTCACTTCTGACACCACGTGTGAGGCGAGAGTGTATTAAATGGAATGTCCAGACAGTAATTTATGTGTACAGAAATAAAATAATTTATTTTTATTTTCTATACACAACAAAAGGATTAAATAACAAAAGAAAACAAAATGGTGTGAGGGAAGGAGTGCAGGGGTGGAATCCAAAACAAACTGTGATGACTCGTCTTTAATTTGTCTTCGTGGTGACCATACATAAACAAAAAAAAGACAAAAGAAATGTTAGTGTTTCAAAAATCCCGCTGCACAAAACCAGACTCTCCCTCCACCCGTTACTCCTCCTACTTTACTTTCGAAAGGAAGGGGGGAGAAATCTTGACCAACCCCGAACACAGTAGTACGTTCCCTTTAGTATGTAATGTCCCGCCTCTGTAGTCAGTGGAACACCAATCCCCAACCGACACGTGTCCTTATCCTTCACTTGACTCCAGTGGCTGGAAGTTACATACTCGTACTTCCGCCCCTCACCAAGGTGCCGCCCCTCAAAAGATGACTTTTGCCATGGTCACGAGATCTTGGTAAGGGAAGTCCCGAGTTGGTTTGATGCCATCTACTGTCGGGAGGCTGAATCACAGACCGAAAACCCTTTGACTCATCACAATTACCAATTCAAAAAGTTTAGTTTAAGGAAATAACTGAATATATTCAGTAGCATTCTATAGATTTGTTACTGTACCATCATTTTGTTTCAACAAAGAGCATCTTGAGGAAAGAGTGATTTATGTATAGAAGCACAGCAGTTGCGTTTGTCTAGAAACTCCTATGATATCTCCAGAACCCTTTTCGCTGGATGAATTGATAACCTGGACCATCTGACATGATGATCTGGACTATCTGACATGTTTCATAAAGGAACTCTGAACACACGTTTATACATGGTTATAGCAAGCGCGGTCATTTACTAAATTGCATTGTAGTCCTAGAAGTCAGAGCCCTTACAGACTTCAAAAAGTTACATTTGAAATGAGACTTGGGTGTTCAACCCTGTCAAAAGTTTTTGGAAAATAGTTAATGCTATGTTTTCTTACATTGTTTCCAAGAACATTGGTGTTTTTGAACCATAAAATTAGGAGCATTGCAAGTTGACCTGTTGGCACCCAGTCAAACTGGATACATACGTTTTTGTGATTCATACCAGTAGTCTAGTCAGAAACAATATTTCATTTTCTCCTATTTTGCAAACAATAAATGCAAACAAAATCCATTTGGGATTTTCTTTGCATAACACATCAATTGTTACCCTTCTTTTAACAGTTAAGGCCAATATTAGCATAAATAGAGTTTCAGTGGAAACAGGATGTAAAAATGAAAATGCACTAAATCTAGTGACAATGGCACTTTCTTGAAGGCGGTAAGCAGTTATTTTATAAATGCAATCCATTCAATTAAATTATACTCTGAAACAGGGCTATAATAGTTACATTACTTAAGATGAAAAACACATCTAAACATTTTGCAAATTATTAGGTATATAGTGAGGCCTTCATGGATATAACAGTTGGAATACTTGTTTAACAATGGCGAAGAAATGTATGCAAATTATTAAAGACAAAGAGAGTGCACAAGAAATCAATTCATTTTGTAGGTCATATAGTCACAGTCAATATGCTTTTCATTTGATTTCCCATAAACTAGAGTTGAATGGTTTATATAAGTTTACTTTCCTCTGACACAGTAAGACAATAACAATCAATGTTACCACCTGTTCTATAATTTAGAGCCTCTAAAATAATTACGACACACATTATGTAGTGTAGAGGGAAGGTTGTTGGTATTATGGGACAGTCTTCATCAATAATATGTTGGAAATTTCCAGTGCTTGGATTTTTAATCAATAAGTTGTCATGATGAGTTGTGTGCCCATGTGATTCATTACATCAGCACTTGTCATTAAAATAAACATGGTCTTGAATTTTAAAGTTGTGCTTCAGTAGTAGTATATTATTGGATAATGTCAAGAGCTGCACAGAACAGAAACACACACATTTAATTGAATAATTATACTGTATATAGGCATGGTATGAACATTGTATGTTGTTATTTGTACTGTTTGCATTTATTGATTGGTTTTTTTTAATAATACACCTGTCCTTAAGGCTTCATTTTTATGAGGGTCCTATTAACCAGAAAAAATGAAGTTTGCTTATGTTGTTGTAGTTGGAGACAAAATAGTTTTTCCTGAGTCAGAGAAATTAAAATCTGGATAGCAAAAAAAGATCTACAGAAAAAAAAAGGGGCTTGGGACTTGTATGAGAATACAAGTACATAAATAAGGATGTTGTTTTTAATGCCTCCGTGTTTAAGGAAGTGTCAAAGTAAAGTTTAAATTTTTTTAAAATGTAACGACTCACGACACCTCTAAAAGTATTAAGTACGGTGTCATGTCGAATTTACACCCTGCCAAATTTTGCATTATTTTGAGATGTGTTTTGATGTTTGTGTACTGTTTGGATATCTAAAAAGAACATCTCGTTTAGAATACTGAAAGTTCACATTTAAACCATGGCGATGAATACAGTGCTACCCCTTTAGAAGGCAGCCTTTTATACTGCGGAACAGGTTATAAGGTGTTACAGTTATGGCTCCCATTTGCCCTATAATGCCATTACACTAACATTAGTATTCTCGTTATAAGGCGGAACACAAATAGCATCGTCTCTTTGCCTCCTGACTACAGCTTTATAAGGGGGAGCACTGTAATAGCGTAAGTAATCAAACAAACAAATTTCAAAGAAATGCTGAAGCATACACACACATCCACAAAAAAAAAAAAAAAACAATCAGCAGGGTGCAAAATTCTGCATGACACCGGCAACACTCTGCGGATGGATAATAGTGCCAAACTAGCATTCAGTCCCTAAATGCCACTCAGTTAAATAATATTTTAGTGTGTGGTGTTTCTTTGCCCGCGAGACTGACAGAGATTTGAATGTATAGTGTTTATTTATCTTAACATAAAATAAATTAGATTATACTGGGTTTGTATTTTAGCAGTATTAGCAATAAAAAGTATGTCTCTTGGCCCATCACTAGAAAAATATAACTGTTCGTTCTGTTTTGTAGAAGTAAACATTTCTAAATTGCAGTACTTCAGTGGATTATGGTCACTTTTCGATCAGTTTGTTCTACACGTTTTATGACAAGCATGCTGTAAACATTATATCAAGGACTGTGGTTAAATTATTTTTTAAACTTAAATAAATAAACAGGTGTTGATGCTGGTTTGTTTTATTAACATGTTTAACATAACAGCAACTGAATGCATGGCTTGCGCCATATATAGGGTTACAGTTTTGTTAAATGGCTTTCAGCACACCCACTATAATAACTGTTCCAGCACCTCTGTTAAAGGGCCCAATTCTGATTAGTGCCTGATTCTGAGGTGCTAAGTGGGTACAAATGGGGACACTTATAATTTACCCTGTGAAGTAGTTGTTGTACACATTACTATTTTGTGGTTTGGCCTCATTATTCTTTTCACCTAAGCAAAGGCAGTGTAATGGTCCAAACAAAAATCCTCAAAGCAGGTCTTGTCAAAAACCAAAGCTATCACAATGTAACTACTGAACACACAATGAAAAGCAGCTTGTGTAGGCTAGAACTAAGGTGACAGTGTACAGAAATCTAACAAGTAACATAGGTTATTTATTTTAATAATAAAAAAACTAAGTCAATTATCCAACTATATGTTAAACTGTTGAATGTGCATTGTATGTGTAAAATAATGATGTTACATTTCAATGCAATGTCAAAATTATATGTCCAAAACAACACACACAAGTGCTTCACATATGCACTATTATTATTTTCCTTTTTGCATTTGGCTATATATTTTATGCATGTTAAGTGTACAAGCATGTTATCTGTATATGAGGAATAAGGTTGCCCAAAATGTATTATACATGTGTAAAATGTATCAGGGAATTGGGTTTTGGTATTGCTCGATGGTGACACCCCCCACAGTGATACTGTATTGCAGCAATTCTCAACTGGTCTGGTGTGCCCCCTGGGGGGGACTTGTCAAACTTTCTAGGGAGTGTGGATTGGACAGCACTAACAGAATTGCAGCAGTTTCCAGCCTTTGCTCTGTTCAAAAACATGGAAGATATGGCAGTAAGCAGCTCAAGCACTGTTCTGTTTGCTCATTGCCTTCCATTCTTTTTAGGGTTCATCAGAATTTGTCCATCAGAAGTTATTTTTTTATTTTTTATAAGGGTCAATTTTACTTTCAGGAGTAATAACAGTTGTGTTATTTAATGTTGTTGGACATTGTGACTTCTTTCTGTTGGCTCATGTTTTCAAAATACTAGGTATTATAAATACATAATGTTCAATTAAATCAATATGCAGGTATTTATATTTTTGAAAGATAAAATACTTGTCATATGAGGCAATAAATTGTTTACTGTATAAATATATAGAACTATCTGTAAAATAATATTAATAATAAATAATAATCTTCTTTATAACAGTAAATAATAACTGCAATTTACTTTGTTTTAATTTAAATAGTATAATGAATTCCATGCATGCTGAACTGCTGTTCTGTTTGAATGTTATAAGGTGAAACATTATCAACCGTTTAGTTAAAACAGCTGTACAAGCATTGGAACAACGTGGTTCTTGTGAAATGTCAAGCTTTTATTAATAATCCCCATATGGCACTTTTTTATAGAATGTGATTAATGCTTCAGTGAACTGTCCCAGCCCCAGGTAACAGTGTGAGGTAGTTGTGGTGGTCCAAAGCCACTGTTACTTAATGTTGCCTAAAGGTTACCACAGCATGGTTTGATGGAGACAGATGTGTCTAATTTGGAGCTCTCAATGTGAACTTTACAACTAACCTCATTACCAGTGTTACAAAACAACAGAAAACACATTAACATGTTACAAGAAAGCATGTTTATAAAGTTGTAAATCTGAAATATTACACACAGGTGAAACGTTGTCTGATTCAGAATGAGGAGTTTGACGTGAAAAATAATAATAATATAATTAAAATAATTTTACTGAAACTAGAATCTGACCATAAATGAATAAACAGGATACTTGCAGCCCTGGGAATCACTGTGGATCACAACATCCAGATACCAGTGGCAGTTGTACCTAACAATATATGACGGGCTACAACTTCTGAAGGGGGTAGGCCAGTGTTAGTTTGGCACAATTAACATTGTTCCATCAGTCAAAATATGTCAAATTCAAGGGACAAATTGAAGAATAGTCATCTTCCTCAGGCAGAAATATGCTTCTTTATTTCCTGTAATCCCTTTGAAAATCTTGCACGACATCAAGACAAGTAATGCAAGGGCCAATGAAACTTAGTATTCTCCATGACTGTCAAAAGTACTTTCTCAGGAATTTCAAAACATACATCTCTGAATAATATCAAAACAGGTTCATCTGTTTATACTGTACCATTTGTATACACATATTATAAACAGGGTGTCTGATTTTCGCGTGAACGTAAAAAAAAAAAAAAAAAAAATAGGGTGGAATTATTCAATGAAAAAATCAGGTGGATTTTTTAAAATATATAATTAAGAAAGAATAAATATTTAGGTAGGTCAGGTTTTATTTAGACAGAAATAAACAAATGCTTAAGCACAAAGTGTCGATAACAAAGTTTACAATGTATGTATATTTATGGAGAGGAGGTAATAGAATAAGAAAATAAATAACAATTGCTAAGTGTGCTGGCTCTTAAACCAGTGTGATACTTGTTTGTTTGTCCACTGTTTGTTAGTGTCTGTTCATTTTGTCTGTCTGTTCTGGACAATGCGCCATTTTCTTTTACAAAGTGTTTTTGTCTATTTTATACTTTATTTGTAATGAACCGTCGCAAGCAAGCGCGTTTCCCATTTCATCTTGCAGTGCTGTGTGTTTCTTCCAGGTCTGAGGTCATCCACCAGCCATCCTGTGATAGACACATGCACTTGTTAGAATATAGAAGTCCTCAAATGAAAGCATTATTGAAGTGACAAACCAGTTATTTCTTGTAGTTTACCATTTGTAGAATGGTCTAACCATACATACAGTTAATGATAACATCACAAGTAAATATCCACCATCCAACTGTTCATGCATTGTGTCCTATTATATTTACAATTACTCTGTGAACTTGAAGCTTATCGGGTGACATCAGTATTTCATTAGGTTAGGTTGTATATCAAGTTCCAAAATGTAGGTCATGGCTTGTCAGATAAATTATTGAGCAACCAGTTTAGCAGAAAAAAATAAAACTCCCATCTAAACAGAATGTGTTTTATTTCTTAACACAGAGCAGGCAACTGAAAAGGGCTTGACAATAACAAAAAAAAAAAAAAAAAAAAAAAAAAATTATTTATTCATGGAGAGGTGATATGAGGCTATACTGCTTGCATGAATCATCACTCATCATCCATGCAAGGACTGTGTAGTGGCAATCATTTTAAACATGTGCAAGCAATGTGTTATAGCTGTAATGGAATAGTTAAATTATAACCATGCATGAAACACAATTTTACAACAAATGACATATTGCTTGGCCAGGGTAAGTAGTGCGTAGATTAATTTATGTTGGACTGTTTCATTTCTCACAGGAACTGTAAAAATCAAATGACCTATTATTGCCTACATGAGTAACATTCATCAGAAGGAACTCATGCAAAACAAGAGTGCTTTTTCTCTTTGTAAAAGCCATCCCTTATCATACGTCATTAAATATATATATATATATTATATATTAGGGATATATAATATATATCTATATGGTATATATATATATATATATAATATATATATATATAGTCATATATATATATATCAATATATATATATATATATATATATATATATATATATATATATATATATATATATATGCTAGTTACGAAAACACCGAGGGGTTCTTGCTGTTTATTTATTCACTGAATAACAATGTTGGAGAAATCTTTGTCAAGCCTTGGTAACACTTTCTAATACAAAGAAGAAATGCATCATTTCTTACACTGTGTCCCAAAATCAACTTGAATTTTACACACACACACACATGCAAAAGATTTCTGGGTGAATTTTTACAACATTTTTTTTATAGTTTAGCCTACTGTTCATTCTACAACCCATAACCATACTTGATTGGTTTACCAGTTTATTTATATTAGTTAATGGTTTTAACAGCAGGCACACAGGTTTCCTTTCTGTCAGGACATCTCTTAGAGATTTAAAACCAACATTTTTATTGGAGAATAAAAACAGTTGACGTAAACATGACAGTGTTTTGACTGACTTTGTTTTCGTGCTCTGACTCATCTGTTGTAGAAAAAAAGAAAATTCATCCACAACATCAAAAGCACTCAATGGCTACATTTACAATGAAAATAGAGGTAGCGCTGTGACTGTCACACTATTGCTCATGAAAAAAAACCACTTGAATCTGTGCTTTTTTATTTTGACACTGATTTACATTTAAAAAATGATAATGTTCTGCCCTAAACATGATTGATTTATGCTTTTTTTTTTTCTTCAAATCCGCTGTCTGACCTAGATTATAAGTGCAATAAGGCCCTTCAGGGCATCCATATACATTGAATATACAGACTTCTCAGGGGTTGGAGGTACTCGACTTTGTCTCACGCCTCACAACGCTCCGAGGTGTCAGTATAGTCGATGTATGCGGACAGTCTATCAGGCCTTATTGCATATATATGTTAGCTTGCGTAGTTCTGGAGGCGTGCAGCAGGGGTCTTCCAATTTCCTGTCAATTAGTACCTATTTTCTATTTAAGCCCTGATCACTTGCACCTTTGCTGTCTAGCATTTCGTTTTTGTAGCAAACACTCAGACGTCGTCTTTTCATGCTTCACCGCTAATTTACACTTTGTTGCCCTTCACTGGAGGTCAATTCTCTGCAAAGCGCTCCCAAGATATTATCAAATATTTTCCTACCTGCTCCGGTGCTGCTTCTCATCATTCAGCTTCTCCATTTGGCTGCAGGAGCTCCAGCGTTAGTCTTCCTGCTCTTTCCAGCCTCCAGACCAGCAACAGCACCATCCAAACCGCAGCTTTATTTCTCAGCTTGTCCGCGTCTTCATTAGACAAACTGGCCCTCCACCAAAATCTCTAAAGCTCCTTCAACAAGACATCGACATTCCCTTCGTCAGCGTTTGCCTTGCCATAGCTCCTCTATTTAATCCACCATAAAGATCTGTCAGCTGAACATTCCTTTACTCTTCGCTTGCAATCAAGCACCCCTCCTATGCTCCCAGAGCCAGCACAAATTACTGTTCCTTCACGGGATCCTGCCCTGGATTTCTATTGGCTACGTTCAACGTTTTAGGGACCTGTCCATTCAGTTTCATGCTCCGTTTCGGCATGTGGTGGCTTGTGCTTTCAACTGGTCACAACAAGATCCAACAACACTGCTGTTTTGCAACTTTTCCACCGGCGCCTCTCAGTTTGTGGCTACCACGGCAACGCCCTCATTGCGTGACTGCGGGGAGTGGTAAGTAACCATGGTGACCAGGCAGCTTCATCTGCACTGTGAGCTCCGTGCCTCAGTACTGTAATTTTCTGGCTTGCTGCTACTGCACCTTTACAACCTGTGAGAGCTCGTTCAACTCGTCGAATTGTGACATCTAAATACTGTGTTAACGTATTCATATACATGACTAACTGTCCTAAAACATGTAACGAAGATATTAAAATCTAAAAGAATACGCAATTGTTTTTCTACACAGACAAGGATTTTAATCACAATAACCAAATATATTCTACCCGGCTTCACTCAAGCCAATTGTTAATTCTAATCATAACCGGTAGATGGCAGTATAACACCACAAATTTTATACAGTCTCTAAGCTGGTTTGCTATCACTGTGAAGCTCACACGCTCCAGCTTTTCTATACATTCCTGCAGTTTGTTGTCATTCCGAGGGATTTGCAGGAGACCCCCTCCTCCTCAACCTTTTGTGGCAACTGACATTCTCCAATTTCAACAGTTCCCCTCTTCAAGGACCTGGTCATGAAGCAACCTTACTCAGCTGTTTTTGAGATGCTCAGTATCTACCATCATAGTAACGTCCTGCATCACACTTACATTCCTGTGATTTCCTGTTCCCAGATTCGTGTTTCCTCATCTGGTGCTGCTCCTCCAATCCGACCAGCTTTATCAAAGTCATCATTTCATCATCGCGAGCCGCTAGTCAGTCATGGAACCATGTCCTACGATTTATCAACGTTCCAGTCAATGTCCTCCTACCCCCAATAGACAATAAACTGCTTCCGACCAATCAATAGGTTTTGCAGATGCCTCGAAGCAACGTATTCTTCAACCTCTTCGGTTCTGCAGCGGTCTCAGATCTCTGCAATCTTCATCTCTGCCCAAAAGCAGCCCCATCTCTGGCTCCATCTAAATTGGCCTTAACACTGAAAGACCAATATCTACTGCATTCAGCAGATCCCTACTCTCTACAGCAGACCACCGCACTCTACCGATGGTAGTCCTTCATTCTCTATTGCAGATCTCTGCTCTCACAGCTGGGCCTCTGCACACTACTGACAGCATTCTATTGTTTTCTTCCTCAGACCTCGGCTCTGTCCCACTCTCTACTGTTAATTGCTCCTCACTACAGCAGCTCCACTCCCTCTTCAGATCAGTTCACTACTGCAAAAGTTGCTCTAGTTTACTGTTTAAGTCTGCAGCTGCACTTCTCCAGAGCCTACAATGCTCCAGCCTTCTTCCAATATGCAGATCGTGGCAGCATTCTCACAATCAAGGCTAATGCTAATCTCCATCTAATCAAAATATGGGGCATTTCTTCAGCAATCCTATTCATATCTCTGCTCATCCTCCCAAATGTTACAGCATTAATACTTGGTTTGAGATGTGGTACGAGACTGGAAATCTGTCTTGATTATGAATTAAGGATTTCCATTATTAAAAGAATAACTGGCGTTGCGAAACCCAAATCTCTGAATGTGAGTTTACCTTTTCCATTTCAAGCAGACATGATAGTAGCAAACCGCTGATCGATCCTGTATTAACTAACACATAGAAAGGCAGTATCTCATCTTTGCCCTCATTTCTAGAATACAGGGCTCAAAGGAGCCATGCTTCCCCAGTAGCCGATTCATGTTCGTTCAGTCCAGCTGCCTCCTCAGCTCTCAGTTCCAGCTCTTCCTCTACTTTAAGTATCCAAGTTCAGTCAGTTGGTCCCATTTGATTCCACAACCCCCATCCAGAATCCTCAGCTTCTCCAAATAAAAACAGATAACAAAACAAATGTGAACTAATTTCTGTACTCCCTGTGCTTATATACTATTACATACTTTAGCTGCACGTGAAGAGATTGTGCAATCCCAGTGCCTAAATACATACTACAACACATAGCCTAGTTTATATCCTGTGCACCAATAGATATACACACCAACATTAAGACATCACACGCAACATAACACATAAAATATGCACAGGGACAGGACCACCCCACCACAGAACGTTTAAAAAAATTATTGGCCGCCATTTTTTTCCCCAATAAAAACATAATAATAATACAACGTCAAACTTCCTCCATGTAAATGTTATCTTGTTTGGTGACTCCAATGCCCTCACATTCCTAGAGGATTTAGACCACAACAGTTCAGTAACAGAACCGACAGTAATAATTAAAAAAAAAAAAAAAAAAAAAAAAGGTCAGGAGAAAAATGAAACCGTGACTACTCCAAGACATCTCTCTCTCTCAGTACTGCTAAAATTAATACATTTGAAGCGAATAAAGAAGAGCGGAATAATAAAAAAAGTAATTACTTGGGCTGTCAGTTTTTAATGACTGGTCAGCACAAACAAAAAATAATATGGACTTATTAAACTGCATCGAAGACTGAAATAAACACAGTTTTAAGCAGTGTCTTTGCTGAAGTAAGAACATCAGCTGGCACACAGCCTTCTGTTAGCAGCTACACAAGCTGGCGAGCTGGTCTGAATCGTTTTTTAAATTCTCCCACAATTGGACCATATATAAATCTAATTTCAGATAGCAACTTTAAAACAGCAAACAGTGTCTTCAAGGTCAAAGTGATATACTTTGTTATCATGCTGATGGCTCTAATTTAGATTTTACAGCAATGTGTGTGTGTGTGTGTGTGTGTGTGTGTGTGGGGGGGGGGGGGGGGTCTATGACATGGTTGTCTCTTTGGTATAAAAACATAAATACTATACTATATCAAAAGAAAAATAAACCACTTGCACTCGGCACATACAGTAGCATGTCCCCTTACCATCACTGATCCCAGATAATCACAGATCTAGAACATTCTAGCCAGTCAGCAATAAACACATTAATTGATCAGTAAGTGAAGACCTTAATTTACAATGTGACAAGCAGTTATACTTTTAACCTACTGTATAGAAAAAGAAACCTACATCTTATTTGTATACACCCACTACAGATTTGTTTTAAAGTGTGCATTTGCCTGGCACTGCATTTGCTTTGATAATGTTCCCAAGTTTTCTCATGCATTTAGATAAAAATTAATTTGAGGAGTTTTCAAAAAAATTAATTCAAAATATATTTAATGTGTATATTAATTTGTTTTAAATTTTAAAAAGTTATTATTTAAATACCATACAGGTACTTCATTATGTGTATGAACTGCAATTTGTAAATGTAACTTTGTGTGTTGGGCAGACTCATTATTACAGTACTCTATTTCATTTTGTGATAGACAACCTTTTCATCCAATTGTATACACAGTTCTGCATAATAAATGTATTAATTAAACATTACCTAGGATACTAATGTTTTTCATGATTACACCTTACAAGCACTTCAATCTGTTAACAAAACATTCTTTGTGTGGGTGAAATAAGAATGTTACAGATTGCACCCCATGAAAATTACTTTCCTTAGCGATACAATGGTTCTGTCTGGTTCATGTTACTATGTTGAAGCTTCAGAATACAGTCTTGCTTGTTGCGAGCATGAACTGCATCTCCTTCAGGTTACTTCAATAGGATTTTCCGGAGAGCGGTATTGTCGGGCAGTCTGGAATTTGTGTGCAATTTCTTTTTCTGTCTTCCCAGGATGGTATTTAGTTCACTCCTGCTGCTCTATTTAGTCATTCAACAGTAGATTCCATTGTGACTAATCTCAAAACTACCCTGTAAAAAAAAAAAAATGCAACCTACACTGGAAAGCACTATGTGGTTTTTTTTGTACGTTTTTTGTATTATTTTTTTTTTTTTTAATTCAGAATGAGGCAGGCAGATTTAGTTTCAAGTTTTTCATTTTGCTCATAGCTTAATTTAAACACAGCTGTCTGCTGACAGTTTATACCCCTAGTGTGGATTCTGTAGAAAAGACAGTTGACTGAAGCTTGCCTTTGTAATTGTCATGTCAACAGATTTATAATTCAGGGTAATTTGTTTTGTTTTGGGTTTTTTTCCCAGAAAACATTGAAAGAAGCAAAATAAAGGACTTCTAATCTCCAAAGTGTTTAGCTTCCCAAACACATCTTGGTTTTAAAATATTCATATACCCTGTGGTTTTGGTGAAAAGCATGTTAATTTCAAAGCTGGAAACTATTTATTGACTGATTTTGGGCCATAGACTAAATAGCTATATCTAAAACAGTAACTTGCAGACGGTATGCCTTTAAATATTCCATGCCATTAAATAGTCCATGTACTTAACAGGATACACTATTGTATTCTAAATCACTGACTTGACAAATAGTGTTTTTTTTTTTTTGGTTACAATAAACCTTGTTAAATGTACTGTCTTATCAATTAATTTTCTTTAACTTGGGAGAAATGCTGTCTTAAACAATATTATCCAGCAAGAGCAAATTAAATGTGTTAGTTGCAATAAAATTGTGGTAGACCTTTTTTGGCTTTTCAGAAGGTGGTCATTTTCTGCCATTCATCAAGGTTTGGTAATATCACCTTTCACCCAAAGGCACCAAAACCGTTCTTGACTGAGATTATTGGGCAGAAGACAAGCACTGTAGTATAGACCATTAAATAATACAATAGATTAAGCCAAAGCAGTATTATGTTTAACCTCCACAGTGTAGAAAACATTGGTAATGTAAATGACTACACATAATGACAGAAGATTACATTAGTTGTCATTTTCAGTATCTTCAGCTTGCTAAAACACTTACCCCACACATGAGATTCACTTTCAAGGCACCTGCCCAAAAATATTTAGCACAAGAGCTATGATGAATCGGTCTCCCCAAAAAAACATAAATCCTTTGAGCTATATGGTTTGACATTGAAAGGATTCATTTGGTGGAGGAAGCCTGAAGGAAAAGATGAATGAACTGTAAACAAAAGGCATTTCAGGTGAACTCAGACATAAGCTAACATTTGCATTTGTTCTTCCACCCCAATATAAAGTGAAAATGGAAAAAGCAGTTCAATTCACACAGGCTATATTCTACATCTAACTGTAATGATATTTATACTCTGACACACCTGTCATTTTGCCATCAATGTTTATATTGAAACCAAATATGTAACCCTATTATACTGTATAACATCAAATACCTAGTCCAGTTCTATTTAAATAACATCATCAATGTATTGGAAATAATATACAGTACAAAAGTACACAAACTAAATATGTGATGAGATTAGCAATTCTTGGTAGTGTTTGAGTTTGTTATGAATAAGAAATTCCATTTTTACGTCTTCCTTTGCAAAAAAAGAAAATAAAGTTTGAACTCAGGAGGATAAAAGTCAAGATTAGAAATGGCCACTGGCTAGAGAACAGAAGACTGGGGAACATGGAAGAGAAAAGGATAATAATGGTGACTACAAGCCCATATGAATTTCAATGGAATATTGAAGTTGTTCCTGCAATATTACATTCAGATTTATAAGAAATGGACAGTATGGCCGTCATTTTTGCAATTGTTAAAAGATTATATTCTATTTTAATTTACTTTCTTTGTGCTTTTTCATTAAAGTATGAATAAAGAATATTAAATAAGGCAATAGAAAATATAACAGCATTAATGTTATGATCATTTGAGTAAATAGCAATGATTGAACCGCCCACATACGTTTTTGCTCCATTCCTCTCCCTGCGATGTTATTATTTTAATATCATTGCTGTTAAGTAAAAGCTTTGTGCAGGGGTAATTATGCCTTGGTAGCGTCAAGAGAAAAAAAAAAAAACACACACACAATAACATTCGCAACGAGCCAAAACAAGTTACATACTAAGGGGTCTTACTAAAATGTTTATTCCAATTATATATATACTAGACACATGCAAGTTTATAAAAAAAAAAAAAAAAAAAAATTTTTATTTCATTGACAGCTGCAGCATCACACATTACATCTTGTTAATATTGTACCACCTAACTTTCACTATCTGTGAAAAACACAATGTGGAAATCCCTGCCTAAAACATATTTATCATCATCATCATCATCATTATAATAATAATAACTAGAACTGCCAGGCAGTTTTACGGCTCCCAAGCCCCAGTACCTGTACCAAACAATTACTAGAAGAAGCGGGTTTAGTTCTTGATATTTGAGAAGTTTGAAATCAGTAACTTCACCAGGTCTCCAGCAGCATATTTTGAAAGTTTTTTTTCCAAAAAATGCATTTCATTTTTGAAAAAGTTAATTGTACTGACACAGGTATGATGGTTTTCAGGTTTGGAGTTGATCAAGTAAACCGTTTTTAAACTGAAGCAGTTTTAAATTTATTTTGAAAATGTAGGTCTGGCAGCTATCTTGTTTAACAAAACAACACTATTTTCCCATATATGAATTTTGTTGTCACCGTGAGGATGCCAACCAGGTTGGGAGTAAGTTGGTTTAATGGTTTTCGAGCACAAACAGTTTGTTGTTTGGTGCGCGTTTTGGCGAAGTTTCGCAAACTTGAAGCAGGTGTGGTTGCTGATGACGTATGCAAAGTTTCAGATCAATTGATTCACCGCTTTCTGAGCAGAAGATTTTCAAAGGTTTTTAAGGAAATACATCAGGCAGCCATCTTGCTTTACGCACAAACATCATTTTTGAAAAAGTCAAATGTATTGACACAAGGATAATGCTCGTCAACTTTGGAGTTAATCAACTAAATTGTGTTCAGCTGAAGCAGTTTTAATTTTAAGAATGAAATATAAGTCTGGCCGCCATCTTGTTTTACGACAGAGCACCATTTTTCCTATTTGAATTCCATTGTCCCCAGTATGATGCCTAAAAAGTTAGGAGTTAGTTGGTTAAACAGTGTGCAAACAAAAGCAGTTTGATGGAAACACTTATTTTCCCCGTTATAAGCCATGTCATCAATCACTGTTATGCTATTTTAAACTTATTTATATTAAACTTATTTCTCCAGATCTAAGCGCTGTAATTTATGGACATATTTGTTACATATAAGGTAGCCTAATTAAAAAAAAAATATTGCCTGCCAAAACAAGTGATCAGACACTTTGAAATACATAGGTTTACAAACATATGCTAACTAGCTTTAGGCTACAGAACGGTTAATTGAGAATCAGGCAATATCTTGTTAAAATGTATTAATTTATTCGTGTAGCTATGCATTTATGTATTTATTTATTTGATTTGATTTTATTATACACAGTAAGCCTACCTTCAGTAAATGGGATAGATATATCACGTATCCTTCCTTATTTCTTCAGAAAGGTTAGCCTAAGTAGCTACCGTAAGACGAATCTACTGTGTTTGTGCCTGTAGCAAAGTGGTTGGTAAGGGGAACAGATGTAGCGGTGATACGGTGCAGGAGTGATGAACAGACAACAGTGATTCAGTGAACAAAGTGCTTTAATTTGTACTCCAGGTCTGGTGACCGCTAAATAATAACTCCCCCGGCTATACACAACAATGTGTATAGCGCAGGGATAACAAAAATTGGGTACAGTCCCGAACAAAAACGCAAGACGCGGTCACCAGTCCTGGGTGCGTGCAGACGTGCAGGTGCTCGGTGTAGACACAGGTTTGTGTGAAGTGCTGTGGTGCTCCGGATAGTGCTGACCCTTTTTCGACAGCTCCGGAGACGTGCTTTAACTGTCTATAGTGAACAAAAACACAAACAGTTTAACAAAACACACAGAACACGTATTTATTGTATTTACGGAGAGCTTCTCTCTCGTTCCTTTGCCCTCCACTCGTTTACCCAAACGAAGGAAAAGATCAGCGTTACCCTGGCCCCTATATGTAAGCCTGTATGATATCTAGATAAACGGTTGCAGCTGCCTTATTACTTGCAGCTGCCTCTCGTTTACCTTTCAAATCAATACGGTCTTACAACAGAGTCTCGCTTCTTTCCAGGCTGACCCACTTCCCTGACCCGGAAACGGACTGTCAGGCCAGCCCTTCCAAATACTTCTCCTCCCGTTCTTTAGCGCCCTCACAGGTCGGGAGGAAGATTCATCACCAGAACTCATGTTTCCGTCACAGTGCCTCAGCAGCATTCCCTTGTTTCTGTATGGCACAGTTAGTTTATAACTTTTGTTAAGATGTTTATTATTTTGGTAATGTTGCTATTCAAGTTTCATCCAGTTTGCTAACAGTACACATGTTCTCATCAGGGAATGCATAGATTAAACAACATGCATAGCTGAAAACAAAGCGGTACGAAATGAGAACTCGTGGAAGAATCTGGTAAACGTGGACACTTTGGCTATTATGTAGCCTGCTTGATTTTAACCCTTAGCCGTCCATTTATTCAGCGCTTGTCAGGCTCGTCAGGTCCAATTTATTTTCACACGTGCTGTTTATTTTACATGCACTGTTTAAAATATATTTTTTCCATAGTAAAACAGGTTTAAAAGTCCCTGCATAGCAAAAGGACATCAGTACTGCATCTCCAGCCAAGCCCCACCGCTGGATGCGGAAGCAGATATCTTCTTTGTTTGTGTCCGTGTTATCTCGGTGGTGCAGGGACTATGTGTATTGCTCAGATACGGCCCTCTTTTTTTTTTTGCTTTATTCGGTACCTATCGGTCTCACTCGGCCATTGAAAGGTTTTCTCTGCTTTTTCTGGAGAAAAAAACGTCTAGAGACCTGTACTTAACGTCTTTTTGATGATGTCGGACAGAGACCCGACATCGGACTGGACTGCAAAGGGTTCATTTTTTGAAAATAGTAATGTTTCTGCTTTGTGACAGTTTGTAAATTTTATCATCACTAGTCTGTATAGCAGAAGCCCTGGTTAGATTAAATTAGTCTTTTGACAGCAGCAGCTACGAATATTCATTTCCAAAGACAAAAATTAAATTTCGAAAGGCAGAAACATTATTCTGATTTTATTATTGATGTTTGTTGTTGTAGTTTCTGTATCCAAGAGAAGAGGAACCAATCATAAAATATATTATTTTTCTCTTTGGTGACAATGTAAAAGATATAGCATGAGCTGTGACTGTTGTCCCTAGATTCAGACTTGATCAGTTGAAAATGGATATGATTTAATGTGAGATAGGATTTCCTAACTAAAGTTAAGATAGGATAGAGCACTTAGGAAAGTATAGCTACCTGTGACTTAGGAAGTGCTTCTGAAATACCAAGTTAGGAAAAATTCTATCCTAGCAATGAAAGATAGGATAAGAAAGTTCAGAAATTATTCTGTAATATGCCCCCAGGTTTCTGAGCAGCTTGAGGACGCTGATCATCCTATTGTTCCACATTCAACACTCCCTCCCCTCCCTGGCACAGCACACAAGGTTCTTCCTTTTGGACCAGCACTTGGTCATGCCTCTTTTCCTCCAATGAAGCCAGTGACTGGTCCCAGGTGTGCAGCGGTGGTAGAACTGCCAAGCGCAGAATCCGCTAGAAACACATACATCAAAAGAAATGTTGATGTTGTAATATTAGAAGAAGTCAAAAGAATGTCTTTGTTTTAAAGGTGTATAACTCTGGGTAATTAATTATTAGTGATGGTAGTCAACAAAAACAAACAATATTACAAAATAGTGACATGTATAGTAGGCTATGCAGAGGCAAAACATGGATTCTGTAACGATTTCAATAATGATTATGTGCATTATATATTGTCTTTCTTTCAGGGTTATAATACATGTTTTTTGTGTATCCAAATGCTACGTTAGTGTTAAAGATTAACTTTACACATATATGTTGGCTATACGGTACATTTATGTTGTTTGTTAACTACATCCATTACGTCTTGCACAATATGCCAAATGAATTTCAGGTCTGTATCATCAATCTTTAATCTGTATCAATACATAACTCATTACATTTGAATTGCACTGGGCTGCTGTATCAGAGGACACCTGGGAGGATGATGTATCAAGGACACGGTCAGCGGCCACTGCCACTGGCCGCTGACCCATCAACTGGTGCATCTCCTCCCAGAAACGGAATTGGGATGCCGAGGTCTCCCCAGACTGCCGCAAGCGATATCATTCCTGCAGGTATGAATATTCAAGTTTTTTTTTTAAACTTATCTCTTACTTGCAGGATGGTACGGTGTATGGCAATATCAGTCAGTGCATGTAGCTGTTTACATTTCTCTGACAAGACTGATCAAAGTTCTCCTTCACATCCAGGTCCACTATAATTTGAGTTAATGCACGAGTATCTGCATCTGTCCAGCAGACCTGGCTCTGTGTGGTGGTAGAAGAGCTGTGTTCTTCCTGGAACATCTAAAAATAATTATACAGGGTAAATACATAAATACTACTAATGAAATTGATAATAATAACTACAACAACAATATTTATTATACCAGGAGGCTAAGTAAGTTATTTAAGTTCATTGTGCATGACAACATGTATTTAAACACACATATTAGTAATAGGTTCAGCTTACCTTTGAAGCCTCTTTTGCGCTCTTGTTCTTTCTTTGCATGTATGTGTTTTGGTACGGCTTTTATATTGGGAAACAGCATGAGATTTCGCCAGGTAACCTGGATGTTGACTGCTGAAATCTCGTGATCCCCAAGCATGAATCATTCTCTGGTTCACATGGGTTTTTACAGCACTTTTTATCATGAGAAAGCCATTGACCCTGACCTTAAAGTTGCACTGACCAAAGGACGTTCTTTTGCTGTTTTGCATGACAAGTCACAGATTCGCGTAACATTGTCACAGAGTCAAGACTGTAGAGCATGTAAACCAACCAATAGATTCTGTTTCAAATTTTTTAGGAATTTTTGAGGCTACTGGATTCCTTAGAGTATATCCTGCATGTTAAAGGTCCTATGCATAATCGTGGCCATACTTTAGATCTGGTAATTTCTCGTGGTTTAGCTGTCAAGAAAATCATAAGCCTAGATTGTACTATTTCTGAACATCTTGTCATTCTTTTTGAGGTGAATCTGCCAGTATCTACAAAGATTGTAGACTACATATAAATCCTCGGTAATTAATTTTTCAACTGCTGTTGAACTGATGTCTTGAGCTCATTACCACTCTCCAAGCCCTCATCAGTAGATGATCTGGTTAATACCTACAACATCATCTTGACTGGTATCCTAAGATAATATAGCCAATCAAAACTCGGAGAGTGTCTTTTAAAAAGACAACTCGTAAGATAAAATATGAGGGTCATAAAATAGAATGGAGATGGCGGGAATCAAAATTGGCTAAATTATTCTAATTTAATTGAAACAAATAAAAACATCCTACATTTCTTTTTGCTACCCTAGATAAATTAATGAATCCTTCCCCTAATAGTCCTACCCTTGACACTGGTGCCTCTCACAGTGGCAATGACTTACATTTATTTTAAAATAAAATACTAAACCTCATAAATGAGATTCCACAGACACCTTCTATTAAGGAGTACGCTGGCAGAATTTTACCAACTACACCTATTAAGGCTACTATGTGAGCTTTTCCTTTGATTAAATGGTTTCCTTCCGGTATTGTTCCCTCAGCACTTAAGCTAGCTGTGGTAAAGCCAATGCTTAACCCTTTACAGTCCATTTATTCAGCGCTTGTCAGGCGCATGAATTTAAAAGGCACTGCATAGCAAAGGACACTCTTTACTGCATCTCCATCCAAACCCCACGCCTTGTTTCCTGTATTTTTCACATACCTCTTCATAGTCGTGAATACTGATAAATCCTCTCCTGATCACTCGTTTTATCACCAAACTCCTCAATAATGTGATCCAAGTCATTATTTTATTACTATAATATCTCAAAAAGCTCTACAAATGTCAGTGATATTCTTTGAGCGCTGGATGTGGAAGCAGCTGTATATTGCTCAGATATGCCCCCCCTTTTTTTTTGGCTTCTCTCAGATCCTATTGGTCTCAATCGGCCATTGAAAGGTTTTCTCTTTTTCTGGAGAAAAAACAACTAGAGACCTGTGCTTGACATCTTTTTGATGTCGGACGGACTGTAGATCATTCCATCCTACTGAATCGTCTTCAAAGCACAGTAGGACTATCCTGGTTCAAATCTTATCTTTCTGATAGGCTTCAGTTCGTCTCTATTGGGAAGGTAAAATTGGCATCATCGGAAGTTGTCTGTGGTATTTCACAAGGCTCCATTCTAGTTTCCTTGCTGTTTCCATTGTGTAGCCCTGCTGCAAATTTGCCCTATTCCTTTAAATAAAAATGTTGTATTTCTTGTAACATAGTTATAATGCACCAGAATCACATTTAATAGCTTGCTACACCTTAACACAATTCTATTGGGCAGGTTTCCCCTCTGAACCAAATAGCCAACAGGTAGTGGAATTTGGGGGTGGGACTTAGCATTTTGATTGGGTTTGTCGAGAGAAAGAAAGAAGGTTCAAGAGTGTGAGGAGGAACAGATGCAACGTGCGAGAGAGAAAGAAAAGTCTGAGAGAGTGCGAAGGAACAGACGCAATGTGAGGGAGTGAAAGAAAAGTTTTATAGTAAAAAAAATATTATCTGAATGATATATTTTGTACTTTATTAGCAGAGTATAAGAGGCTAATATATTTCAGTAAACCAAACGTTTGCTGTAGACAGTCACCATTTTATGGTATAGTCTTTTTTGAGTGAGTACTGCTTGCATTCAAAACACCATTTTTTGAAAGTATAATTTTGTTGCTTATTTGACATAAATAAGTGAAGGGGTATTTTGTTTTTTTATTCTTGCCACTGCGTACCCGAGCGACGGTTCAGGCCTGCAACGTGATATTTCTTTTATATTGGTGCACTTGTTCAGTACACGTGAGTACACGTGTGTGCATGTGTGTGTGGGCCCACTGTAGTGCAAGAGTTTAATTATTTTGCATAGCAACGCATATTATTTAAGAGTAAATATATTATTTGTAACATTAATTGTATGTTATTTATTTTATTACCTAGCCTTTGTTTATTGGGTGTTTATGTTATTATTGAAAATACCTTATTGTGCATTTATTTGAGTAAATTGTTTACTTATTTATATTGGTGTGTGTTGTGTGAGTGGATACTGGAATTAGTATTTGATAATAATTCCTATTAAGGGGTTGTCACAGAGACGGCCGAAGTGGGTGGCGTCAGAACCAGGAAAAGGAATGAAATACACAAAACACAGGACGGATGAAATGAAATGATGACGGCGCTGGCTGGCGCCGGTTTATTGTAAAATAAAAGGTTTAAACAAACACGAAAACACAGGACACGGCACTTCGCGCCAAAATAAACAGACAAACAAAACGAATAGACACGGACAAAGCACAGAGTGGACGAACGCTACACAAACAATTGAAATCTATATTTACACTTACCTAGCTCTAGCTCTAGCTCTAGCTCTAGCTCCCGTTCTCCACTCTCGAACACCCAACCGCGAGTATGTGACAACGTGCATCTATATATACTGTTGTGCTGGGATTCAATTACCAATTAATTATTCACTTGAATCCCAGCACGTGAATTAAAAAGTGCAATTCCCCGTGCTCACATATTACTACATTTTACTTGCACGTGCAGTGCTGTGTAATCCTCGTGCCTAAATACACATATACATTTTTAAACATTCGTGTTACACAGACCCGTTTATATCCCGTGTACCAATGTCTATACACCAACATTTAAACACACCACACGCAACACATAACAGATAATATACACAGGGGCGGGCACTTTGTCACAGGGGTGCACGTGTATTTAAATGTCCCTTACATAGGTGGAGGCACCGCATTAAAGAAACAGTACACATATATTTCTAACAGACAAATTATAATTTAAATAAGTATTGGGAACCCAGGCCTCGAAACTAACAAGAGTGGGAGGGGCGTTACAATTATATATGCTACCGTTAGGTGACCTTATCCGCAGACACGGAGTGAACTTCCATTGCTATGCTGTTGATACCCAGCTATATTTGTCCCAATCAATAAACACAATGGAACCCCCAATGAAGAAGATACTGCTTTCAAGTAATTTGTTTGTTAATTTGTGTTTATTGTGGTCCTTCTTGTTTACCTGCAGAGGATGCATTTACACTGAACAAAAATAGAAACGCAACATGCAACAATTTCAAAGATTTTACTGTTACAGTTCATATAAGGAAATCAGTCAATTGAAATAAATTCATTAGGCCCTAAGTTATGGATTTCACATGACTGGGAATACAGATATGCATCTGTTGGTCACAGATACCTTACAAAAAAAAATGTAGGGGCGTAGATCAGAAAACCAGTCAGTTCTGGTGTGACCACCATTTGCCTCATGCAGCACGACACATCTTCTTCGAATAGTGTTGATCAAGCTGTTGATTGTGGCCTGTGGAATGTTGTCCCACTCCTCTTCAATGGCTGTGTGAAGTTGCTGGATATTGGCGGGAACTGGAACATGCTGTCGTACACGTTGATCCAGAGCATCCCAAACATGCTCAATGGGTGACATGTCTGGTGAGTATGCAGGCCATGGAAGAACTGGGACATTTTCAGCTTCCAGGAATTGTGTACAGATCCTTGCAACATGGGGCCGTGCATTATCATGCTGAAACATGAGGTGATGGCGCTGGATGAATGGCACGACAATGGCCTACAGGATCTCGTCATGGTATCTCTGTGCATTCAAATTGTCGTCGATAAAATGCAATTGTGTTCATTGTCCGTAGCTTATGCCTGCCCATACCATAACCCCACCGCAACCATGAGGCACTCTGCTCACAACGTTGACATCAGCAAACCCCTCGCCTACATGATGCCATGCACACTGTCTGCCAACTCCCCGGTACAGTTGAAACCGGGATTCATCCGTGAAGAGCACACTTCTCCAGTGTGCCAGTGGCCATCGAAGGTGAGCATTTGCCCACTGAAGTCGGTTACGACGCCGAACTGCAGTCAGGTCAAAACCCTGGTGAGGACGACGAGCACGCAGATGAGCTTCTCCACGGTTTGTGCAGAAATTCTTTGGTTGTGCAAACCCACAGTTTCATCAGCTGTCCAGGTGGCTGGTCTTGGACGATCCCACAGGTGAAGAAGCCGAATGTGGGCTGGCGTGGTTACATGTGGGCTGCGGTTGTGGGGCCGGTTGGACGTACCGCAAAATTCTCTAAAACTACGTTGGAGGCGGCTTATGGTAGAGAAATGAACATTCAATTCTCTGGCAACACCTCTGGTGGACATTCTTGCAGTCAGCATGCCAATTACATGCTCCCTCAAAACTTGAGACATCATAAGAACATAAGAAGAACATAAGAAAGTTTACAAACGAGAGGAGGCCATTCGGCCCATCTTGCTCGTTTGGTTGTTAGTAGCTTATTGATCCCAAAATCTCATCAAGCAGCTTCTTGAAGAATCCCAGGGTGTCAGTTTCAATAACATTACTGGGGAGTTGATTCCAGACCCTCACACTTCTCTGTGTAAAAAAGTGCCTCCTATTTTCTGTTCTGTCCTTTGTCTATTCTCCATTTGTGACCCCTGGTCCTTGTTTCTTTTTTCAGGCTGAGAAAGTCCCTTGGGTCGACACTGTCAATACCTTTTAGAATTTTGAATGCTTGAATTAGGTCGCCACGTACTCTTCTTTGTTCAAGACTGAACAGATTCAATTCTTTTAGCCTGTCT
The DNA here is from genome assembly GCF_017654505.1 of Polyodon spathula. NCBI lineage: Eukaryota > Metazoa > Chordata > Actinopteri > Acipenseriformes > Polyodontidae > Polyodon > Polyodon spathula. Next base: position 94,973,399 of record NC_054534.1, read on the forward strand.
GCATATGACATGCCTTTTAAGCCAGGAATAATTCTGGTCACTCTTTTTTGCACTCTTTCTAGAGCAGCAATATCTTTTTTATAGCGAGGTGACCAGAACTGCACACAATATTCAAGATGAGGTCTAACTAGTGCATTGTACAGTTTTAATATTACTTCCCTTGATTTAAATTCAACACTTTTCACAATGTATCCGAGCATCTTGTTAGCCTTTTTTATAGCTTCCCCACATTGTCTAGATGAAGACATTTCTGAGTCAACAAAAACTCCTAGGTCTTTTTCATAGATTGCCTTTCCAATTTCAGTATCTCTGCCATCTGTTGTATTGTGTTGTGTGACAAAACTGCACATTTTAGAGTGGCCTTTTATTGTCCCCAGCACAAGGTGCACCTGTGTAATGATCATGCTGTTTAATCAGCTTCTTGATATGCCACACCTGTCAGGTGGATGGATTATCTTGGCAAAGGAGAAATGCTCACTAACAGGGATGTAAACAAATTTGCACACAAAATTTGAGAGAAATAAGCTTTTTGTGCATATGGAAAATTTCTGGGATCTTTTATTTCAGCTCATGAAACATAAGACCAACACTTTACATGTTGTGTTTATATTTTTGTTCAGTGTAGTAGTTTAGAAGAAAAATAGGAACCTACAAGCAGTTTCAAAACAGGATTTCACATTTTTTCCATTTGATCCTAGAATTGTTTCATGAATTGTGTTTTATTTATGTATAAAGTTTGTGACTAAAAATTAAATTCCTGATTTGAGATTTCAATATATATTAGTATAGGTGTGTGTAAAATAATAGTGCCCCTTGATAAATATACTTGGTGTGTAACTCAGGGTAACAGCGGATTTCCATGGGTAGAATTTAATTAGTTTTCTAGAAGGATATTTTGAATTGTACTTAATTACTTTTACTTTTTTCCAAGTAACAGTACTTTTACTCATGTAACACATTTGAATACTTTTTCCACACCTGATAGTATCTTACAACCAGAAGAAGCTGTACCAAATACTTGGCAGCTAAACTAACCTGATTTTTACTCTCAAACCTGTTTACATGTCTCTAACAAACAACTTGGAGACTGATCAAAGCTTCTGCAGCCTCACAGCTTTTACCCAATGTGTATTTTATCAAAACGAGACTGTCTGAACATTCTCAAGCTAACTATGAAGAACCATAGCTCCTAATACTGTGTCTCATTTTTCTTTAAAAAACACAAATAGTAGACTAGAAAAATGTCTTTTTTAAGGTAACAGGCTTGAATAGTTAGCAAATGTTTAGACGGTGATCAATGGTTGAACAGTAGATTTTACTATTAAGCAGAAACAAATCATAACTTTACAGACAGAAGTTTCTATAATAACAGGTAACAATAATCAAAGGTTTCTTTGCACAGTGTCTGAACAGAACAGAAGAGAAGCAACCCTTTAGCTTTACCCTTCACTGCGGGATTTTTACTGCAGGTTTATTCAGATAATTCATGCCAATTTACTTAATGCCAAAATAATGCTATGTTTACGTAGTCAAATTTATTTCATACTACACTGCTTGTTCCTGTATGGGAATAACAGACAGAATATGATTGCTTTGGATTTTTGGAGTGACCTCAGGGGGTCAAAGGGTGCTATTGTTAGCCATGGACAGACTATCTGCTTCATTAACCGGATCAGGAAGTGCAAGAGCAATTATAAGTTCCAACAAATTACTGAAGGAGCTGAGCGACCCAAAACAGCTCAGAGTGCTTCCCTAAGTCATTTGATGAAAATACAAGCAAACCCAGCATTTGAGCAACATGCAGTCTTTGAGCAAGAACTTAAATATCACGCATTAACATTTGTTTTAATGTCTTTGGAAGTTACTTATTCACATTTATTTTGCACTGTAAACATTAATTGTTATGCTGGAATACAGACTGCATGGCACATTTAGTGAGTTTGAAATGCTAGATGCTGTAACATTGTGGTTTATTGGATTGTATCAGATGTTGTAAAATGGCTGGCTAGTCTAGTAATTTGCATCAAGGTTAGATAATGCATTATTTATGATTATTTGTTTGTGTTTAAATAATTAAACTTGTTGTGTTACAACATATAAATACCAAAAATAAATAAATACCACATGGTTTTATATTCTGTAGTCTTGGCTGTAACTCAGGCCGTGGGCAGATTCAGCAACACATTGTATCTGCACATCTGATTGTTATGATCCCCCCTGCCTGTACCTACCCAGCAGTATTACTGTGATTCCACATGCATTTTTTGTTATTTCCTGTATTACAACATCAACAAATGATGAAAAGAATGGTTCTGGTTTGTGAACAATATCAGTTGTAGTTTGCTATTACTAGCCTCTGCTCATCTCTTATCCCCATTCTATCATCAGTTTCCAAGTAATCGCTGTGTGTTTCTCATTTCCCTTATGGGATGTCACTGCCCGGGCCTGTATTTGAAGCATGCAGTGCAAAAGCAAGTCAGCAGAAAATCCTCTGGCTCAAGGGGAGAGGTCTACATAGTTTATTACAGTGACAAGGTATCAATGTGGAACAGGACAGGCCCCATGGGCGAGATGACGCACTGTATCAATTCAAGGCCAAAGTATTTGATTTGAAGCAATAATTGTACAACTTGGCTGTAGAGATTATGTGTTATTTAAGATAACATTTAAAACAGAATACATGTTTCATAAATAACACTATGTAACACAATTTTTGTTCCTGGGTAGTAAGTGTTATTTCCTAATTGCTTATGCCTCAAAAGTATAGAAAATGGCTATTATTCCCCACAAACTTTGCTTTTGTGACCAGGACAGTGAAATTTTGAAATTTACCTATTTCCAATGAGAAAACGGGCGAATTTGTGTCTTTTCGTTCACATAAAGTCAGAAAAAAACAACATATGAATACAAATTAACATGTATTTATACTAAAGTAATACAAAAATGACTACAAAAGATTTAGAAGTGAGTAGTTTTTCGAGATTTACGATTATACTGTAAATCAATTTCACAAATCAGCTCCCAAATGTAGTCTCCCATCATGTTCTCGTTATACTGTCCTTGGTACCGACATTCAAAGTCCGGTATATCCTGGTGGTAGCGCTCGCCTTGCTCTTCCGAGTACGCTCCCATGTTCTCCTTGAATTTATCAAGATGAGCATCAAGGATATGGACTTTGAGGGACATCCTACAGCCCATTGTGCCGTAGTTCTTCACCAGAGTCTCAACCAGCTCCACATAGTTTTCGACCTTGTGATTGCCCAGGAAGCCCCGAACCACTGCGACAAAGCTGTTCCAAGCTGCTTTCTCCTTACTAGTGAGCTTCTTGGGGAATTCATTGCATTCCAGGATCTTCTTTATCTGTGGTCCGACGAAGACACCAGCTTTGACCTTTGCCTCAGACAGCTTAGGGAAGAAGTCTTGAAGGTACTTGAAGGCTGCCGACTCCTTATCTAGAGCTCTGACAAATTGTTTCATAAGGCCCAATTTGATGTGCAGTGGTGGCATCAGCACCTTCCGGGGGTCCACCAGTGGCTCCCACTTGATGTTGTTCCTCCCCACAGAGAACTCGGTCAGCTGTGGCCAGTCCCCCCTGTGGTAGTGCGCCTTGGTGTCCCTGCTGTCCCAAAGGCAAAGATAGCTGGGAGACTTGGTAAAACCGCCTTGGAGACCCATCAGGAATGCCATCATTTTGAAGTCTCCTGTGACCTCCCAGCTGTACTCGTCATACTTCAAGGCGTCCAGCAAGGTCTTGATGCTGTTGTAATCCTCTTTGAGATGCACTGAGTGAGCCAGGGGAAGAGACGGGTACTTGTTACCATTATGGTGCAGCACGGCTTTGAGGCTCCTGGATGAGCTGTCAATGAAGAGGCGCCACTCATTCTGGTTACAGGTGATTCCGATTGCCTCGAACAGACTGGTCACATTGTGGCAGAAGCAGAGCCCATCTTGACGGGTGAAGAAGCTGGAAAAAGGTTGGTGACGCTTCCTCTGATCTGCGACTTGCACACTTTCATCCAACAAGTTCCACTGCTTGAGCCTAGTCGTCAAAAGCTCAGCATTGGACTTGGTGAGACCAAGATCTCTAATCAAGTCATTGAGGTCTTTTTGGTTGGGGTAGTATGGGTTTCTCTCCTCAGCTCCACCTCTGAAATTGTCATCTGGATCTACAACGTCTTCCTCGCTCTCTGACTTGCTGCTCTCTTCTAAAGACGTCTGCTCTCTCTCCAGAGGAGTGGGTACGGGGAGCTCATGGCAATCTGGCACCGGAGCGATGGATGAAGGAAGGTCCAGATATGTGATAGCAGGTGCATTCTTGCCAGTCCGACGTTTGGAAGGGCCCACCATGCAGAAGTAGCAGTTGCTTGATTGGTCAGTGGGTTCCCACCAAATTCTTGGGATACAAAACTACGTTTGTTTCACCCATGACTAATGTGTAAGAGATTCTCGCAACATTTTTCATATATGATATATTTTTTCAATAACATTGAAAATTGTAAAACATTTTAAAATTAAAAACTTTTACAATTTTTAAAATTTTAACAAATTTTATAACATAAGATTCCAAGCAACAATTGTCCATCTTACTTTCCAGAGTTTTTTTGCAGTGCTCGCAGGTGAAATGAGGTGCCCAGGGTTTGTCCTGATCCCCGACAGGCATGCCGAAATATATCTTGTAGGCCTCACACATCTTAGCAGATGCTTCCACAGAGTACTTTTTCGCTCTTGTCTTAATAAATTGGCCGCAGACATAGCAAAATGCGTCTGCCAGATGCTTTCAGCCTTTTGATGCCATCTCAGAAAAATGCAGCTATGTATCCACTTAGGCAGTTGGAACTAAACTGAACAGGTGGGCTTAAGGCCCCTGTATTTATATTACTATTTATATTACTTGAAAGTTCTAGAAAGTTCTAGAAGTTACTCCAAGTTTACTCAGCACTGAATCTATCTGGAATGTTCTGGAAAATAGGTAAATTTCAAAATATCACTGTCCTGGTCACAAAAGCAATGTTTGTGGGGAATAATAGCCATTTTCTATACTTTTGAGGCATAAGCAATTAGGAAATAACACTTACTACCCAGGAACCAAAAAAATAATAATAATTTGTTACACGGTGTAATCCTTAGGGCTGTACTCAATTCTGCTATAAAACATAACTAATTACTATATGTGATGGTTTACTTTCTAAACTTAAAATACAGATAGCAACCATATAAATACTGAAACCAAGCTGAAAACCAAAAAACAAGTGACCAAGGGCCACACAGAAGAAAATGTTCAAACAATAGCTTAAATTTTAGAATCATTGTAACATTTAAATATTTAATTCAAAATGTGTTAATATTAACATTTTGTCCAGGTTTTTATCATGATAAATGTAAAACATAGTAAGATAATAACAAACAGAAAGGAACCTTAAAATCTGTGTTGTTTTTTGTTATTTATATTTAAATAAAAAGGAAGGTTTAAGAAATACTGAGAATAATGAAGGCTGTTCAAAATGACTCATAGGGCATTTATATTTAATAGGAGTCAGAGTAGAGGGGCACTCTGTTCTTCTATCAATTGATTTATGTGATGCAGGTCACAATGCCAAGTATTTTCTATTGTATCAGCTCTAAGTTTAACTGTAGTACGTCGATGTGTTAAAATGACAAACTGGTGAATTTGCTGCAGGTTGCCAATTAAACATGATTATCTTTCAGTATACGTGTAGTTACTTACCCTTCTGTACCCTAGGATTACATATAAATGATGGCACTTCTATCCTTAAAGAGATGCTAAAAAAAGCAACAAATAACTACAACAAAAAATGAAGAAAAACTGTGCCAGCATTGTGTGGACTTTTAGGATTACCCAATTGAACGCAATTATCATAGTGTGTCATACTTTTTAAAAGGTGCAATAAGCCATAATTTAGTCCCAGGTTTATGTTAAAGGTTTTACATGTTTTGTAATTATCATTCATGATATCCTGTCTGGAATGATACATAACACTGTGTGCAGTGCAAGAGAACATGTTGGATGCATCAAGCTGAAGATTGTGGCCAGTGCTTTGATGCAAGACTTTAATACAGCTGCAACCCTTTATCTATTTGGCACCGCAACCTGTGTTTACATGGCGTGGGGATGCACTATGAATAATGCACAGTTTACAAAAAAGCAGAGAGTTTAGATAGTACAAAGAGAGTGTTTTCTTCTCACCACTGGTTCCAAGCACAAGGTCAATGTCCAGACAAATTAACCCGACAGAACTATTCCCAGGGTATTAAAACTCATTGTAGCCTTGTTTCCCCCTCCCCCTCCTCCAGATCTGTTGGGCTGCTGGGGTGTTTTTGGTTGACATCTTGTTCTGTTATTTTCATTGAAGCTAATGGGTGGCACTCCCAGGGTGAGGCAATATGCCTAAGATTTCTATTTAGGTTGAGGTTGCACAGCTAAGTAATACCAGGTGGTCAATCTGCAGATAAACCAATGAAATATCCAAGCAGCATAGTCATGTATGCTACTGGAAGCCTACCAATCTAACAATTTAAATCAGGGAACAGTAAAAAAAGAAAATCTGAAAGAAAAGTTATTTTTTTCCCCCGCATAATATAACATTATAACAACTCTAAATGACTGGTCAATTGAATGGACTTAACACAGGCACCTTTAAAGAGAACAACTTAAACTTACAAAGGCAGAGAAATCAATAACATCAAAAGCATCTCACTATCAGTCAAATTCATGGGGCGGGAGCAGGGCTACCTGTAGTGACGTCGCCTGACTTCTTTGAGATCCGCCCACAATTAGAACCAAGCCCTCAGGAGGATAAGATCCACGTCGTGGTGAAGTCACCACCACAGTTAAGTGAGAGTGATTCATGGTGAGGCAACCTCCAAGGTGAGACAACCTCTCAGGGACACAGGCAACCTCTCGTAGTGAGGCAACTTCTCAGGGACATAGAGTTAGTAAAGATTGAATACGAAATGAAAAGGAGTTCCCGTCTCTTGGGGGACCCGACATACACAAGGGATCCCCATCTCTTGGGGTATCTGACAGATGAAAGAGGGGTCCCTGTCTCTTGAGGGGCCCCATACATACATACAGGCTCGAGAACATGAAAGGAAGGAAGGAAGAAAAGGGGAACTCTGGCTCAGAGAACTGCCCTCAATGAGGTGAATTATATACTTTCAATGCTAGGACGGTGACGCACCCCCAGAACCTGAAATGAGAAGAGAGCCCTGTGTTACGAAGGGAGAGCTGCTACAGTGAGGTTTAGCAAGAATTAGCTTTGTCCCTCAGATTGCAAGGTTTGTGATAGATCATGAGATGCTAAAAGGTTGGGTTTGGCCAGGGGTTCCCTCTGACTCGTGGAGAACCCTCCTGCTAAGGTAAAGGAAGAGGAGCTTAACCAAGGGTTGGAGAAAGTGAGATCACTAACCCTCCAAAGAATGGGCCCCCGGCTCCCCAATAACGATTCCTATGAGTGCAGACAAACAAAAGAACTGCCAATGCATATACAAAGAAAGAAAGAAAGAAAGAAAGAAAGAAAGCATTTAACACAACCAAGAGGTTTAGTAATTGGCTCCCTACTAACTATGTGAAGACCCTTTGCTCAGTGGAAAGGAAAAAAAAAAACCTTTCTTTTTAGGGGAAAAATCTTTGGTGGTCCCGGCAGAAGTGTCGTCCCCACTCTGGACATACTAGCAATAGGCTGATGTGCAGAAGATATCTCAGATGGAGAAGAACGTATGTATGATTCAACTACTGATGAGGTCCAGCATCCCATATTTTTAATTAGATGGTTGTTAATCTTTGCTCTTGCTGCTGCTGTGGCTGCCCCGATTCTGAATGAATGAGGAGTATAGAATTATGGGGGAAGTCCTGCTCCAGAAACCAATGTAGACAGAGGAGACTTGAACCAATGTCTGAATATAACAGTCCAGCTTGAATTTTTGCACAGGGGTTCAGAATTGTAGCTGGTGCAAGAGGCAAAGAATCCTTTGCATGCATTATAAAAGCCAGTCCTCGTCGAATGGGGTCAGATTAATCCTGCTTTGGGAGCAGAAAGTCAAATAGGTGATCCATCCAGTGGAATAAGAGTATCTGTTGGAAGGGGCAAGTGGTGCAGCCATGTATGCTTGCTCTGTATTGAACAGTCCACTGATAGTTGGGTTTAGTTGAAAATTATCTGGTTGAACTAGGGGTTCACTGTTGGATTTGCCAGAGATGTAGGAACCAGGCTGTGAAATCTGTAAATGAGAAAGAGCATCGGCTGCATTATTACGAATGCCCGGTAGATGGAGGGCTTGGATTAGAAAATTGTTTGATACTGAAATCCATATTAGCTGACGCAGTAATTGTATTACAAGAGGGGAATTGGAACAGCCTTAATTGATTATATGAACTGTAGATTTGTAATCGAAAAAGAATAGTATTGATTTCTTTGACCAAAGATGACCCCATAGGTGTGCTGCTGTGACTAATGTGTAAATTTCAAGAGCTGTAGATTTTAAATGCAGTGATAGGTTTTCTAGTAGCCATGCACTGGAAAACCATTGATTGTTTAAAAGACCTCCGAATCCATTAAATAAAGCCAGGGTCATGAGGTTCTGAGATGAATCATCATAAAAAAATAGACAGGCCGTTCCAATGTTGTATGAGAGCAGACCACATTTTAATGTCTTTCGGAGCTTCTGTTGAGATACTGATGAGCTATGAAAAGGGGACATTGCATGCAGATGGCGGGATTCTGTTTGGCTTAACTTGTAATGTGTCTTTGGATCATCTAAGAAAAGATGCTATTGACAAGCATTTTGACAGCGCAGCACACAAAAACAAGAAAATCAAACGAAGTTCCTTTTTGTGCAGCGAACATACCGATGCAATGGCTGGTCAATGAAATATTACAAAGTTTTTTATTGAAAAAAATCCTCAATTGTGGAGCTGTGCCTAACAGTGACACACTCAGACGAGAATATCTCCCTAAAGTGCATGCAGCACACAAAGAATATTTACATGGAAAAATGAACGATTCTGACTCTATTTGCATTGTATGCAATGAGGACATTGATGATCAAGACAACTGTGTTTTAGACATTATTTTCATCCTACCGAGTTATAGAAGATACACTGCATCTTGACTCTAACCACACAACCGTAGTAGATCAGAATAAGATTAAGACGCTTGTGAAGAATGGCATTGATTTCAGTTCTGTGTCTGCCTTTGTAATAATAGACAATGTAACAGAAGGAGAAACACTAGCTGTTTACGACTATCCTTAGTCGTGTACAATGTTTTTTTATTATTATTATTTTTATTTTTTTTTAGGTTGATAGGCTCCAGTGGCATATTTATTTATTTATTTATTTATTGCATTTATAAGCATTTTTTATACTATTTTATATGTACACTGTACAATACATAGCAGAATGTTATATCATTTACAAATAATTTGACCGTATCTGTGGTTTTAAAACTTCATAAAAAATTATTTTTGTTTTTATAAATAAAAACACAAAAGCTTTGGTTTTCTCATTTCAAGTTTGCAGTTAACATTTTTAATATTTTGGGATTAGAGGCAGCAAATAGTCTATGGGAATTACACGGTTATTGTAATTAACGTGTCAACATACGTTTTAAAGGTTTACAAAACTAGAAAATGTTGTTGAATATGTTATGCAAGGTTGTTTTAAAAAAATCTATTTTGTCTGCTTGTTACTTTTTTTTTTTGCAGCCAACACAGCCCATTTTATATGACTTGTTTCCAGCAACAGTCTGTTTCATTTTTAAAGAATGTTTAAATAGCGATTCAACTTCCAAAGTTACAATGCACAGTTTGTTAGAAGTTTATAAGAAGCAATACAGCTTTATTAAGCAGAAGTCTGGAGAGACGCAAACACAGGCAGTTTGTGAATGATTCTCTGACATGTACCCATTCAACAATGGTATTTATATGGGTGCACAAACAACTTATTAATATCCAATAAAGAAAGACAGCGACCTCTGGCAACCAGCCATAATCGAGTTGCTGACCTCAAGGTTACCAAACACTGTACCATTGTATGCCCACATCATCATTTTGCAGGCTAAGCAGAATTCTGTTCAACCCCTCCTGCAAGGAGATATACCCACAGTACAGGGACATGAACCATGAAACCAAATCTGCTCATGCACTCCCATTTTCACAGCCTGGTTTTAGTTTAGGATACCATTGTACAAAGACAAATTAGCAAAAGCATGCGCATACATATATATATATATATATATATATATGATATATATGACTGTGGTATAATATGTATCCACATGATCTTAGCATGGTTAAAAAAAAAAAATAAATAAAAAAAATAAAAAAAAAAAACAAGGGAGCGCCGTGGTTAATTTTGGGACAGCATGATCAATCAACGTTATTCAAGTTATAGATATCAGTTGTATCTAGACATAATATCGACCTGAAGTTTACAAAGATATTTTTGTTTTACTTAAGCATATCAAAAGCAGAATCTGTTATATGTTAAATTAATAAAAATAACTCATGATGTGACAGTAGTTAATTAGTGTCTTGGACAAGAAACATTCCCTCTTTCTATGCAGCTCTTGCAAAAAGAGCAACTGCAATACACTGCTAAACAAAAACAACAAAACACATTTTGTTACAAAAGTATTCATTACTGCAGCATAAAAACCAACATCTTACAACATTTAATATCTTAAAACTACTAAGACCCTTCAGGTATATTCGAGGATTACGAGGCAGGTGTATATGCAACACTTTCGGCTATGTTAATATATTTATATAGTCCTGTCACAAAGACGGCTGTAGTGGGTGACGTCAGACCAGAAACAGGAACCAGGAAATAAACAGCAGAGAGGTGGAGTTGGGTGGAGCTGAGCGATTGGTCTCTCTCAGCATTTAATGAATGAACAGAACAGTAAATAAAAAGGTTGTAACAAACAAAAAAACACAGGACACGGCACTTTCGCTAAATTAAAGATACAAACAAAACGGACTACACAGACAAACACGGTGAGCTGATATTTTAACTATTACCTATTATTATTATTATTATTATTATTATTATTATAACCTCCGACTCCAATCCTGTTCTCCACTCACTTTTATGCAGCTATACCAAGACTCGATTGCTAATCAATCATTCAATAGGAGTCGCGGTACAACTGCACATGATTTAATAAAGTGCAATTCCCCATGCTCACATATTATTACATTTTATTTGCATGTGAAGTGCTGTGCAATCCTCGTGCCTAAATACAAATATTCATTTTAAACACTTGTTACACAGACCCGTTTATATCCCATGTACCAATGACTATACACCAACATTAATACTCAGCATACAACACAAAATACACACAGGAGCGGGGCACTTTGCCACAAGTCCCCATGTATTTGTGATTTTTAAATATGTGTAACCCCTTCTTTGCAAACAGTACTCTGCGTTGAAACTCTTTTTTTCCCGCTCTTTTCGTGTGCGCTGATTTCCACTCAGTGTAGGCTCATGTAAGACAGACTGGACGACATTTCATAAATCAATGGCTTTTATTGATCTGCACATGCAGCGTCGGGCCTGTAAGAAGCAAGCCCGGAGTCACTTCAAATAAAATAAGTGTAATACCAAAAAAACTATCACATTAACATTGCAAGTGTACACAATATTAACACGTTAACCACGTTTTGCCGCACTCAGCATACAAAAATTATTAACATTTTTTTCATACCACATAATGCTCTATATGTGTATCTTATAACAAACATATATATATATATATATATATATATATATATATATATATATATATATATATATATACCGATCAGATAGTTTAACAAAAAATACATGTAAAAATCGAAATGATAATATTATAAATCAGAGCACCTCAAACACATAGCCTCACCTGTAATAAGCAAGCCCGGAGTACTTGCTCCTGCGCAGATGGGCTCTTACCCTTGACCTCAAACGAGGCACTATTGAACAAGCTATACAAATTTTAAAGGAACAGTGCAAATTCACATTGCGACTGTAACATATGCTATGCTTAAAATATACAAGAGAAAATGTAAATGTACAAATTAATGTACACATAGTGCAAGCAATCAAACGGCATCTAATGTTAAAAAAGTGTCGTTTCACCAAACACCTTTTGAAATGTAAACAGTGAACTTTTAATTGACTGAAAGTGTACTTTGCTGACTTTTGATTAATATTACAAAATAAATTAGATGGAGATCAAGTTGAACAAAAAAATATTTATTTAGTTTGCAGAGTTAAATATAAATGTTCTACTAACAATGACTTTCTGTGCTTTGATTGTGACAAACTCAGAACCGTACTTACCTTTTCTTTCGTGCACCCTTGTGGGTATATATGTGTGTGTGTGTGAACGTGTGGCTTGCATTGCTCAGGTGTACAGGTGATGCAGGTGCTCCAAACAATGACAAACATAGAGTTCACAGTTCAAGCTCTTTTATTGCTTTTCTGTTCTGGGTGGCTGACCTGGTTAAATAATAAAGCTGGCTCTTCCCAACTATGGGTATTGCCATCACCAAAACCAAGGGGTTGCAGTCCCGAAATAATAATACAAACTACAGACACACAACACAGACACAGACACATCTCTGGACAGTGCGTGCTCTCAGTGCAGGTGCGGTGAACAGTGGTGCTGATATGTGTACAGCTGCCTTGCAGTCCGGGTTTATCGCTGGCTTAAAGCTGCAGCTCCCGGATTTGTATTTAGCTTTCTGGCGAAGATAAACACGCACTGTTAGTACACAAACAGGACTTTTCTCACATTGTAACAATCCTTGTTTCCTCCCATTAACCACAACAACAGAACCGATTACAGCGTCACGTCCCCTTGAAGTACCCTGAGCTCCGCCCCCTCAGATAGCTAGCATTCCTTCAATTCATGACTTGAACTTCATTCACCGTACTAGGGCGAGGACTCAATTTACACAATATTGTGCTCTTGCTTATATGACCCTTCAATTTTAGGATATCAGTAATTGGAAAGGATTACTAACTGTACTACACTTCAACTCGGTTTTTAGCTAAAAATAAACATTGAAATAAAAAACATGTAAAAAATAATATTAGAACAAATATTAGACTCTTAAATGGATTACTGTTAAATAAAATTGTAAAAAGTGTTTATGAAAAGAGATTTTTTAGACTGTGAGAATTGCATTCTAAACCATGAAGCCATCCTCAGCCATTCAAAACTCTCGATTTCATAACATTCCAGAACATCTGATTTTGCCATAAGTGTTGACTCGACACAGTTGACTACCAAATGATAAATATTATTGGACAGCAGCATTAATTATGTATGGTGTTCTTTACTTTTAATTAAAACAGGATTTATAATAAGTTGCACACTTTGGGCCATTTGGGTCACCTTCGTTTCATAGTAGTCTTGCCCACAAGAAGGCGCTATTATACAGTGCCTATAGAAAGTCTACACCCCCTTTCAAATTTTTCACCTGTTGTTGCCTTATAGTCTGGAATTAAAATGCAAAAAAAAAAAAAAATGTCATTGATCTACACATCCTATCCCATAACTTCCAAGTGAAAAAAAAAAATCCTAGAAATTTGTAGAAAATTAATTAAAAATAAAAATTGAAATAGCTTGGTTGAATAAGTGTCCACTCCCCTTCTAATAGCAATCCTATATTAGCTCAGGTGTAACCAATTGTCGGCAAAATCGTACACCAAGTTAGGTGGCCTCCACTGGTGTTAAATTGTAGTGATTCACATGATTTCAGAATAAATTCAGCAGTTTCTGTAGGTTCCGTCTGCCGGGTAGTGCATTTCAAAGCAAAGACTCAACCATGAGCACCAAGGAGTTTTCAAAAGAACTCCGGGACAAAGTTGTTGAAAGGCACAGATCAGGGGATGGGTATAAAAAAATATCAAAGGCGTTGAATATCCCTTGGAGCACGGTCAAGATGATTATTAAGAAATGGAAGGTGTATGGTACCACCAAGACCCTGCCAAGATCAGGCCGTCCCTCCAAACTGAATGACCGAGCAAGAAGAAGACCTATCAGAGAGGCTACCAAGAAGCCAATGGCAATTCTGCAAGAGCTACAGACTTCTATGACCAAGACTGGTCAAAGTGTGCATGTGACAACAATATCCCAAGCACTACACAAATCTGGCCTGTACTCTACTCAAGAAAGCCCACCTTGAATCCCATTTGAAGTATGCAAAAAACACTCAGGAGATTCTGTAGCCATGTTGCAAAAAGTTCTGTATCTGACGAAACTAAAATGGAACTTTTTGGCCTAAATTCAAAGCATTATGTTTGGCACAAACCCAACACAGTGCATCACCCAAAGCATAACATCCCTACAGTGAAGCATGGTGGTGGCAGCATCATGTTATAGGGATGAATCTCATTGGCAGGGACTGGGACACTTGTCGGGATAGAAGGGAAAATGAATGGAATAAAGTATAGAAAAGTCCTTGAGGAAAACCTGCTGCCCTCTGCAAGAAAGCTGAAACTATCGGAAGTCCACCTTTCAGCAACTGTGGCATGACTTGAAGACTGCTGTCCATCAACACTCCCCAAAGAACTTGACAGGGCTTGAACAGTTTTGTAAAGAAGAATGGTCAAATATTGCCAAATCTAGGTGTGCAAAGTTGTAGAGACCTATCCCAACAGATTCTCAGCTGTAATTGCTGCCAAAGGTGCTTCCAAAAACTATTAACTCAGGGGGGTGGAGACTTATCCAATTTCAGTTTTGTATTTTTAATATATAATCTTTTTCTCAATAAAAACTTTTTTCCCCTTAACAGTGTGGAGTATGGTGTGTAGATAAGTCAAAAAAAAAAAATCCTCCTTTAAATGCATGAAACTCTGAGGCACTGACACAACAAAATGTGAAAAAAAGTTCAAGGGGTTGTAGACTTTCTATAGGCACTGTACAAATAAGAGATTGTTCATATTAACTTATAATAACCGATGAGCAATTTTTTTTCAATGCCCTCATCCAGTTGATATTTCCCGTAATAACCATCTTGTTAATACGGGAAACGCGCTCATTAACACCAGCAACAGAGCGCGACCCCAGTGTGACCTGTCAAACTGAAAGGAATTCCAACCATACTTTACATAGCTACTGCCTTCTCTCTCTCGCGTCTCAGCCAGAAAAAAACATTTGCTCACTAGAGGTTAAATACTGCATGGGGTAGTGTGTGATAAATGAGAATGTAATGCCTTGCTGGGCATTCAATTCTCATATCACACATTACCCCATTCAGTATTCTCTATAAATTACAGCATCACTATTGTACAGATGTATTTTTATAGATTTTATGTTTGCTTGCTAGGAAGGATTTATATTCCTCTCTCAATTGTGGAGATTATGCTCCAGATGATGAATTGTTACATAAAGTTATCTTATTCACTGGTCAGTGAATATCTAACACTAAAATGTTTGTTTTTTGTTTGTTTTTTAATCATTCTCCTCATTTCTCAAATGACAGACTAAAATGAGCATAAAAAACTGTTTTTTTACTGTTGTAATTACAGACATTTTGCAGAACTCCAGATTGCCACCCATCTGTTCAGTTTCAGAGAACTAGATAATATCATGATATATTATTGTATAAAACCAATAATGTATCCTTTACATTTATTATTTACAGTAATCATTGTTGATTGCATGATTGAAAGTCATTAATGAGAACATTGTTTTTTGTAGATGCCCCTTGAGACAGTCTTGAAAATGCAATAATTCTTGAGGCAAATTAATTTTAGTAAGTAGATACAACTTTGAAGGCCAGTGGTTACTCCATGGGACACTTCCACAGAGCGTGAGCAAACTAAAAAATGGGTAGGATTTTATACGCCAATGTACTCATACACATTTCACAAGCATGTTGCTTACATCTGTTGCTAAAATAGTGCTGCTTGGGCTAGATAGAGCCTGTCAATCCATATGCCAGCTTGATACAAATCAAAACATTGACCTTACACAAATGAAATTGATAATCTCGTGGTGGGAGACCATAATCTGTTAAACAACAAGGTTGTTTAGGGTGCAAAACAAACAAGGAGATAACTGATTACACTGGACTCTGATGGAATGACTAAAAACTGAATCGGTTTTATTTGGGGAACTACTCATGCGATAAGAAGGGGCCTATAGGACATGATCATGTGGTTTCTATCATTAACATACTACAGAAAAAAGGCACCTCTGAGAACTAGGCTTGAAAGAGAGAAATGTGCTTTGTCTGCAACAAACATGTAGACTGGAATGCTGGAGGAATGTTACAAGCTGTGAAATGTGCCAGTCTACTTGGTAGGATATGTGATTAAAGGAACCACATCTTTCAGCTGAAACAACAGATGATACTTGCCACAGGGAACTTCTACACTTGGAGAACTTGACCTCAATAAAAAATAAATCCATGATCATCAAACACATTCAAAGCTTTTTCCACTGGTGTTTTTGAAAATAATAATTTGTGTGAAAGTGTTTTAGGTGAAACTACAAGCTGTTAGGTCACAATAATTTATGAGGGGAAACATGGGCCAAACATCTGGAAGGATTTGAAGAGTTATGTTAGAGGTAATTTATAAATAAATACACATTTTTAGTAGAGGCTGAAAGAATAATAGCCTACACCAATACAATAACTTACCCTCTAGCATACATTGGCAAGGTCTAACATCTAAAATGTGGTGCAATATATATATATATATATATATATATATATATATATATATATATATATATATATATATATATATATACACACTGTGCCTTGCAAAAGTATTCAGACCCTTGCTATGGTGTCCCATTTTGTGAAATTACAAAATGATGCATACACATTTTTTTAAACTTAACATTTTATTCAAAACTTGAATGCTCAAACTGAAGATTTCTAAGGGTAGGATAAGTTACAGTAAATGTCAGCAAAAACTAAAGAGAATAAACTGAACTGATTGCATAAGTATTCAGACCCATCAACTCAATTTTTGATAGAAGCACCTTTGAAAGCAATTACACCCTCAAATCTTTATGGGTAAGTCTCTATCAACTTTGCACATCAATGTATGCCCATTCTTCTCGGCAGATTTGCTCAAGCTCTCTCAAGTTGCTTGCGGATCGCTTATGGACAGCAGTTTTCAAGTCTTTCCACAGATTCCCAATAGGACTCAAGTCAGGACTTTGACTGGGCCACTCAAGGACATTCACTTTCATATTCTTAAGCCACTCCAGTGTAGCTTTGGCCTTGTGCTTTGGATCATTGTCCTGCTGAAAGGTGAATTTTCGCCCCAGTTTTAAGTCTTTATCAGACTAAAACAGGTTTTCTTCTAGTATGTGCCTGTACTTTACTCCATACATTTTTCCTTCAATTCTAACAAGCTGTCCAGTCCCTGCTGAGGAGAACCACCCCCATAGCATGATGCTGCCACCACCATGCTTGACTGTGGGGATGATGTTGACTGGGAGATGTGCTGTGTTGGGTCTGCACCAAATGTAACTCTTGACATTTAGACCAAAAAGTTCGAATTTGGTCTCTTCTGACCACAACACCTTTTTCCACATTTTTGCAGTTTCACTCAGTTGCTTTGTTGCAAACTTCATGCAGGCTTTGAGATGGCTTATTTTTAGTAATGACTTCCTTCTTGTCACCCTGCCATTAAGGCTAATTTTGTGAAGTGTTCAGGATATTGTTGACTGGTGCACATTTTCTCCCATCTCAGCCATTGAACTCTGTAGCTCTTTCAAAGTTGTCGTTGGCCTCACATTGGCATCCCTCACCAGTTTCCTCCTTGCCTGGCTGCTCAGTTTGGATGGACAGCCTGATCTAGGCAGTGTCTGGGTGGTATAATGCACCTTCCATTTCTTGATGATTGAGTAGACTGTGCTCACAGGGATATTCAGAGACTTCAATTTTTTTTTTTTACCCTTTTCCTGATCTGTGCTTCTCAATGACTTTGTCCCTAACTTGCTTTGGAAGCTTCTTGGTCTTCATATTTGAGCCTTTGCTTGAACTTCACTAACTGACCAAGGAACCTTACAGAGACAGGCATTTTTATTCTGAAATCATGAGAACCACTTATATTGCACACAGACAGAGTCCATTCAGCTAATTGTGTGGCTCGTTAAGGTCAGTTTGTGCACCTGAATTAATTTAGGTTTCTCACAGCAAAGGGTTTGAAAACTTATGCAATCATGACTTTTCCATTTTTATTTCATATTAATTATTTATTTACTTCTTTCTTTTTGTTTTTTGCTTTGAACGTGTGGAGTAGGTTGTGTATATAACACATATTAATTCCTACTTCAAAGTGTCATGACTGCAAGCTTTAAAGCAACAAAATGTGAAAACTGTGAGAGGGTCTGAATACTTCTGCAAGGTACTGTGTGTGTGTGTGTATATATATATACATATATAGCCTGAATCACCTCATATGGCCCCAGCCATTTAGCACATAGTTCCGATGAGGGGATAAAGCAGCATTATATTGTCTCGAATTCTTGCATTTTGATTGTAATGCTGCTGTTGCCAGTGCTGAGCCAATTTAAGATCCTGGGCCAAACAACTGACCAAATCCACACGATCTCTAAGTAGGAGTACCTGCTGCACTACATTTTTGGATGAGCCTTTGTGCTCTTCCCACCACTCTCTCATCAGATCGAGGATGTCGTGAGACTGTCTGCCATACAAGAGCTCAAAGGGGTAGAACCCTGTTGAACTCTGCGGTGCCTCTCTCACTGCAAAAAGGAGGTAGAGGAGAATTGATGCATAATATTTTTGGTCTTGGGTCACAAAACGTCTCAGCATCTGCTTTAAGGTCTGATTAAAGCTTTCCACCAAACCATCTGTCTGTGGACGATGAACAGATGTCCTAATAGGACATATTTTTAACCATTTGCGGTCCTATGTCGGACCAGGTCTAACATCATCAAAAGGACGTCAAGCACAAGTCTGCAGTCATTTTTTCTCTGGTAAAAGCTGAGAAAACCTTCAATGGCCAAGTGAGACCTACTAGAAGCTGAGAGAAGCCAAGAAAAAAAAGGAGGTGGATCTGAACAATACACATTTCATACAATACACACACCTTCACCACAGACATAACATGGACATAAACAAACAAGATAGCTGCTTCCGCATCCAGCTCTCAAAGAATATCATAGACATTTGCCAAGCTTTGTTATATTGTTCCAAAACTTGTCAGATTACACACTGGTCGACCAGAGACATGTATGCAATGCTATTAATGAGTTAAGAAAACAGAAACATGAAGTTATGTCTAAAGTTAATAGCATAACAGTGATTGATGACATGGCTTATAACGGGGAAAATAAGTGTGCAAAACCTGTAGGGACACAGTTGCCCGAAGAGTACAGTTGAAAACTTTCTAGAAATTAAATTGAGAAACATAAGTAAATTGAAGAAACTTCTCTTAACCTTACAGCAGCGATTGGATCTCAAATGCCTTATGATATAGGCTCTGTCAGCTCTTTTAATTTTCATTCATGGCAGGCAAAATTTTGTACTGACAATGTCTTTCTGATGGAAAATGTCATTTATACGGATGATATACAAATATCGTTGATATTCATATTTCATGTAGCATGGCAATTCTGTGTATGTACATAATAATAATAATAATAATAATAATAATAATAATAGTTATAATAATAATAATAATAATAATAAAATAATACTAATAATAATAAATAAAACATGTTAAATGACAATAACATTTGCATTATGGCAAATGTTAGCATATTAGTGTTGTATCAACATGATGTATCTTTATTAGAGGCTTTCTTATTATTTTGTAACCCCCCCCCTGGGGGGTATTTAAATGTGACCAAATTTCCTGTGATATGGTCTTGAAATATAAATGCTATGTTACATACAGTGCATTTTTAAACATTCGCTGGCAGTGCATAACAGTTACACTTATTAGATGATGGGCTACTGTTTTATTTTCTCTGCTTTCTAGTGGAAAAAATCATTTAATAGCCAAAGTGTTGTCAGTCAGAACACAATAATGAGATTCAGCTGTGCAGCCCCTGCCTTTCTTACTGCCACCAGCTGCCACTGATGGTTACTGTATTGCTGCTGACAACAACATGAAGCTTGACAACGAATGATAAGCACAAATCATTTTTACATGAAGTTTGTGCCTGAGGCAGTTCTACCTCGGAGGCAGCTTGATAAAATCGCACAAAGTGTAATGACATTAAACAGTAACAGTCTTCCAAGGAATTAAAGTGATGTCATCTTTGAAATCCGGTGCTTCGGTATGAGACAGGATTTTGTGCACTAAGATAGTGACCTTGTTACAGAGATCACGTAAATGTAAATCATAAATGTTGTGTGTTTCATCATAAATCTATTACTTTTAATATACATTTTACTGTACTGTACATTACAAAATACATGGTTAACCAATATAAATTGCCTGTCCGATGGTGAATTAAGCTGTTCAGTGATCCCAGTTCTTTTGTTAACAGAGCTGGCTTTTCCCATTTTCAAAAGTCAACTGATCTGTACACCATACACACTTTGGCAACCCAGCAAGCCAGAGTATATAATATAAAATAAATGTAAGAGAAAACCCCTACTGACTTATTATTATTATTATTAATTATATTATTATTATTATTATTATAATATAAATAATAATAATAATAATAATAATAATAATAATAATAATAATAATAATAATAATTGATTAGTAATACTATCTCATTTTGGAAATCATATTAGTAAATGTTTTTATTCATTTCATTTTTGTTGTGCTGACTCAATAACAAAAATCAGTGTGTAAATACCACGCAGTAAAAAAAGTCTCTTAAAAACATTTCACACTCTGCAGTATCTATCAGCATGATCCATTTTACCATTTGTGACATTTATCTATTTAACTAATGTTTTATGAAGCATATTTCAGTTTAAGTTAAAAGCCAATGGATCAAAGCTCATTATTAATATTTAGTTTTAAACAAAATTTTATAAAAAAAAAAAAAGATTTATTTATTTTAGATTTAACGGTTCATACAGTAACTGAGTGAACAGTCCTATATTCTCTATAGAGCTCTACCACTGGGATGAAGCCAGCCTTTAGTTTTGTCATGCACATTCTAATGCAACATGACATACCCAGCTGTATTTAATGCTCATGTCTCAGGTAGAATATCACTGTAGGTGTGCTTGTGTGCATTTAACCATAACAGTGAAGACTGACCCGGTGAAACATACAGTTGCTTGAGAATGCTGATAAATATATTCTGAGGATCTGAGAATCAAAACTTTTCAGGAATGTGAAATGTTTGTTCTGTGATTTAATCATCACAGGCAGCTAAATACCCTTCTAAATGTTTTCCCTGGTAAATTTGCATCTAATTTTGCAGTTTTCCCATGTTTTTCCAACGATTGCATTTACCATACTATGCATTTACCATAGTTTGCCCTGGTTTCTGGGCTTTTCTTGCCATGCATTTTGATGTTTTACAGTGCTACGCTTTACCATGCTTTCATTATGCTTTATTACACGTTAGCATTTGAGCGAGAGTCAGGGGGAGAGAGTTGGGGTTGCCTAATTAATGTCTATCATTACTAATTTAACTTTGTAGCTAACGTAGAGACTTTTTAATTGTGCCTTATTTTCTTTCGAGAAAGATGCCAACACTTTGTCGCTTTGTTCTCTCGTCTGACTTGGACAACTCTGAGCAAGAAATAATTTTTACTACCTGCTCTCGAGATACGTCTCATCCTGCAGCTTCTTTCTCTTTCGCTACAGCGGCTCCATTGCCTGTCATCTCTACAAACATTCAGATTTCAGCTCAGCAAGCACGCCGTTCAAAACAATGGTCCGCTACTCAACCTCCATTACAGCTTCATTATAAAGACTGGCCAATTGCCAAACTCCCAAAAGCTTTATTCGATAAAGGAATTACTATTCCTGTCGGCAGTGATCGGCTCGCTCTTTTCAACCTTTACTGCAATGCTGTTTCTGCTGAGCCTGTCTTCCCTCCTTGCTTGCAAGCAGCAAGAGGCCCCTTCTCGTTACACACACTGCATCGGCTCCTTCAGAGCTGGCTCAATTCTTTGCTTCAGCAGAGGGTCCCCTACTTCACCTTCACCAGATAATTTTTAATGATTTAAAAGATCTGATCCAGCCCATTGCAAGCTCTATTTCAACCATCAACACCCAGCTCGACAATCTGTAAAGCTGCGGCATACCAGCAACAACAACAACAACAACAACAGCAGCAGCAGCAGCTAATCATAATTTCTCTCTGATTTTCAATCCTGCAGTGGCTTCCGCTTCCACTACTACAACCTCGATCCCCAACATCGCAATCCCCGAATCCAATCTCTCATCTGCAATTGCATCTGGTTCTCATTCAGCCTCCACTATCAGACACCACTCTCTCTCTCCAAATATTCAGGAGCAAATCACAGAAGGTAAAGATGTTAATTTAGTTTTTGGATCACTGCGATGTGGACTGTTTGAATTTGTCGCTCAAATCTTGCTATCCACACCTTCTTAAAAATCTAACTCTGGGAGAGTTTGTCCTTGCTTTTTCCATCTATAGTGATGTTCTCTCCTCAGTCTTTCCTCACCACCGCCTTGAGCTGGATCAATATCTTTTTTATAATGTGGAGCTCTTTGTTAGATACAGGGGTACCATCTTCCATAAGTACTACAAGGCCTTTTCAGCCAGCTGCCTCCATTCTATCACAGATGTCGACTGGTCTTCTCCTGATCTGGATCTTTTTAACTGCATTTCCACCTGTGGTGTTTGCGCATTCACAGTGTACTCGGTCCAAAAGCAGCTTCCAGTTCTTTTAAAGTAGACCAATGCTCCATCCCTCCATGCTTTACTACAAGATTATCAGATCCAAACCCTAACCACACTTCAGCCCCACCCAACAGATCTTCAATCTATGACAAACATTTGGTCGCAACGTTCTCTGGTGCAGATTTGCAAAAACTTGAATTCAGCAGTTTGTTACTCCAGTACTTGCAGAAATCTCTATGTCTGTAGCTTCTGCAAAAACACCCAATCCAAATCCATCTTTCCATCCTTCCCCAAATGACACTCAAACTTACTGTTAGCGCCACATCCATAATCATTCCAGCTTTATCAGAAGGGCTCATCTTCATCCAGAGGATTGTTTCACTGGCCTTAAAACTTCAAGACAAATGTCCATGCATTATCAAAATTCCAGGCAGCAAACAATTATGCAACAATCTCCTGCAATCCCAAGGAGGTGCTTCATGCAGCTTAAACTTGCAATGAGTTTCTTTTTACTCACTTCAGCAGATCTCTGCTCTCTACAGCTGGCCACTGCACACTACAAACACCAGTCCACCACACACTGTTCAATCCCCTGTTCAGAAAAAAGAGAGAAGTAAACTGGTAAGGGCCATCTGAACTTATGGTTGGCCACTTCCAGACTGCTCAACTAAACTCAACAATCTCCAACCTCCTGAAATCCGCTCAACTTTACATGGCCGCAGCCTTGATCCCTGCCACCAGATCATCTTGCTCTGCTGGATGGTCAGCAATTACAACCTTTTGCGCTCAAATTCATATTCAACCTATCCTGTTCAACCGAGGCTGCACCCTAGCCTTCATTGTTTATGCAAGAGACTCTTTTCACCTGGGTCCTATCACCATTAAATCTACCCTTATCAATGGACATCACATTACCTAATATCAGTGCTCCGGAAAGGCTGTTTCTCCCCCTTCGAGGACCCGATCATGAAAGCTATGTGTTTAACAGCTTTCTTCGGCTTTCTCAGAAGTTCTCAACACCTCATCAATTTCCAGCTTCCCTACATCAGGCATTTGATCCTGCGACCTCTCCCTGTTCTCAGACTCACACTTCCTCATCCGGCTCCACATCTCTAAAACTGACCAACTTCACCAAGGACATTTCATTTAACTCTCAAAAATCAACTCGCTAGCACACCCCTACTCGTTTATGTCAAAGTGCATTGCCTCTAAGAAACCATTTCTCCCATCAGACCCACTGTTCTTTGACTCCTCCTGCACAATTATTATATCCCACCACTGGTTCTCATCACATCTTGCTACCCTTGTTTCCCCAGCAGGCCCGCCTTCTTAATTCTATGCCCCTCATTTATTTAGAATTGGAGCAGCCACTTCCGTAGCCAAGGCCAACATCACTATCCACACAATCAAAAATATGGGGTGTTGGGCTTCCTCCGTAGTCATTTCATATATTTGTTAATCATCTACTGACATCGCCGAAGCCCATCAAAAAATTGTTAACGTGCCCGAAGTGGGGGCTAACTGTCCACTAGGTCCACCAGGAACAAGGGTTTTTTTTTTCCTCTCCATTAAGCGGCAGGTATATACATACAGTATCATCTCAAACTAACCCTTTCTTAACCTCTCTCTTGTTTGTCTTGTTTGTCCTTTCCATTCTCATTTTTCTGGTATGCCTTTGTTTTATGTTATGCACTGGCGTGTCTCCTGTTGTTTGTCTCACAGTGCAGTTTCTGAGGGGAGCACGTTTTACGCTCTCAGTGCCCGAGTCCCAGACTAACCCATCTCTCTCTGTTGCAAGTTCCCTGCAGAATGCCTCTCTGCTCCCGACTTCGGAGGCTTGCGCCTCACCTCATCCCAGGGCAGCACCAGATCAGTCAGGGAACCCTTTTCTATCTGTCCTTTCAGGTCCTGATTCATATGACTTTCCTTCGCCCCAAGAGGCGCCTCTGCTGAGTCAGAACCATTTTATATGTTTTCAGATCCTCGAGGCTTCAGCTTTAGACCAAGCCTGGTCTTACGTAAAGGCGGCTCATCGGTCAGAGATTTCTTGCTATCCTAACTTCAAGTCCGGGCCCCTCCAAACCCGCTTCTAAGTCCAGGCCTTCAGCTTGCTTTCTACACTAAATCCGTGATCTTTTTGTCTGTCTCTGTCCCACTAACAAGCTTGTTTCTGATTTCTCTACTCTATCTTTACAGCCTCAGCAAATGCCCCATGAAATTGCTATGATTTATTATGGGAAAACTTTATTTGGATGTTGGAGGTATCCAGTAACCCTTATTGTACTGCTGTCTGGAGTACAAGTTTAGGTTAGCCATGCTGTGTGGTTTAACAGGTCCGACATTACAATTTTCCCTTTCCAGTCCGTTGTCGGACCCTGTCCGACATCATCATAAAGCACAGGACTCTAATCGTTTTTTTCTCTGGAAAAGGCTGAGAAAACCATTCAATCGCTAAGTGAGACCAATAGGAGCTGAATGAAGCCGAAAAAAAAGGACGCATCTGATAGCCCCATGCACCACAGAGATAACACAGACATAAACAAAGGAGATAGCAGCTTGCATCCAATGCTCAAAGAATATCATGGACATTTTTTAGATATTATAATAATAAAGTAATAACCTGGATCGCATTATTGAGGAGTTTGGTAATAAAATGAGTGATCAGGAGGATTTATCAGTATGCACGTCTATAAAGAGGTATGTGAAAAATACAGTCAGCAAGGGGTGGGGCTTGGCTGGAAATACAGTACTGAGTGTCCTTTTATGATTGTGCCTTTAAACCTGTTTAACTCAGAAAAAATAATGTTTTAAACAGCGTGTGTAAAATAAACATCATTTGTGAAAATAAATTGGACCTGACCCCCCCCTGACAAGCGCTGAATAAATGGACCGCTAAGGGTTAAATCCTATTGGAATCAAGTTGCTGATACCGACAAGCTGTGGACCGACAAGAGAAGTGCATGTCCTTTACCCTCCCTGCCATAAGGGAGTCAGCAGGGGCTAGTTAGCTTAATAGAGCATCTACAACAACAACTGGTCAGGCATTTAATGAGTCCAGATGGAGATTTTTTTTACTACACTTATTTTTTAGATGCATTCATTCATAGGAATTAAATTATACAAAACACTCTCCAGAGTACGGTTAGTATAATTATATTATTTTCAGAGCATTCATAATATCACATCACATTTAAAAGATAATCAAATCAGAATTATCCATAAATAAAAAGAGGAAGGTTACACAAATATTATGCTTGTCTTATTTATACTAAATACCCGTGTGTAACTTGTTTTGTGGGTTTGTTACCGGTAAATGGCTTAGCTGTCTGGTTTATAGTTTCGAACTGGTAAAAGTTAGAGCTTAGTTAGAGCTCGATGGAGTTAGACTTTTGGTTTGTTTGTTTTGTTTTGATCCAGTGTCTCTATTTTATCTGAGTGAATAAAAGTATGTAGAAAAGTGCTTCATATGTTTGGGGCAACTGTTTAAAGGGCACAAATCAGCCTTGGCTGGGGAGCTTTACCACAAGTGTTCATGGTCCCAGCAGAGGTCTGGTCCTTACTAAAAAAAATAGTGAACATCTTGTGTAAGAACATGTCTCTTTGTATTGTTCAATGCTTGTTAAAAATGCCTCCCTTTAAAAGCAATTAAATTCTTCTCCTTAAAGACAAACAAGACACTGTTAAAGAATCTCAGGGAGTTGCTGAGATTACATATCCAGCACCCACAACTTTGCCCTCCATGCATTTAGATGGTATGTTTACTCCTATAAAATAATTTGCTCTTCATTAGTGCATTTTTTTTTTTTTTAAGATCACCTGATAGGATATAATTGAAGAAAACGAGAAGCTTCTGCAAGCAGACTATACATAACTATAAGCACGCTCACTTCTGGAATAAGCTTTTTAGGTGCAATTTATTTAGAATATGTCTGATACCCTTTATCATTTCCTTCTTTATTTATTGATTATTGTAAGTTGGCATTACAGCCATAAATGTGTCCTTCATTGTTTCCCTTGTTTCTGAAGACAATTATACATTGTACGTCAATCAAACTCTAGAGAATGTGGTTCTGCAATGTGTTGCTCTTTTATTTATTCCTCTGTGTGTGGTACAGTGATGTGGTGTTTTACAGCTAAAATGTATTTCTATATTTTTAGTATTATTACCCCTAATTATATGCAGTTAACACGTGTGTATTAAAACAATAAGGCTGCAGTTTTTTTTTTTTCCACAAAATGCCTGTTTTTTGTCCATTCACTTGTGACGATCAATAATTGTGCCCAGTATGTTCCTTCCCTTTAAATGTGAGCACCAGGGGGCGAGCAAGAGACACAGACACAGACACAGAGACAGAGACATGCAGTGAGAGTCAGACACAGAGACACACAGTGAAAGTCAGACACAGAGACAGTGACACACACTGAGAGACAGAGACAGAGACACACAGTGAGAGTCAGACACAGAGACAGAGTCACAGAGTGAGAGTCAGTCACAGAGACAGTGACACACAGTCAGAGTCAGACAAAGAAACAGACACACAGTGAGAGATAGACACACAGTGAGAGTCAGTCACAGAGACAGTGACACACAGTCAGTCAGACAAAGAAACAGACACACAGTGGGAGTCAGACACAGAGACATAGACACACAGTGAGAGTCAGACACAGAGACAGTGACACACAGTGAGAGTCTGTCACAGAGACAGTGACACACAGTGAGAGTCAGACACAGAGACAGTGACACACAGTGAGAGTCAGACACAGAGACAGTGACACACAGTGAGAGTCTGTCACAGAGACAGTGACACACAGTGAGAGTCAGACACAGAAACAGAGACACAGTGAGAGTCAGACACAGAAGAGGAAGAGCAGAGAAAACTTTTGAACTGTCATGGCGGCATGCATAGAGTGACCAATGTTTATTGGGAGTAAGGATTCCCTCGCCGTGTTGGAGTTTGCTGTGGATGAGTTGTGAGCAGTAGCTGAAATGAAGAAAGCTGATGGGAAACAGATGCTATAGAAAGAACATGAGAACATAAGATAGGTTACAAATGACTGGAGGCCATTCGGCCCATCTTGCTCGTTTAGTTGTTAGTAGCTTATTGATCCCAGAATCTCATCAATCAGCTTCTTGAAGGATGCCAGGGGGTCAGCTTCAACAGCATTACTGGGGAGTTGGTTTCAGACTCCCACAATTCTCTGTGTAAAAAACTGCCTCCTGTTTTCTGTTTTGAATGCACCTTTATCTAATCTCCATTTGTGACCCCTGGTACTCGTTTCTTTTTTCCACATTGAAAAAGTCCCTTGAGTCAGAATTGTCAATACCTTTTAGAATTTTTAATGCTTTAATCAGATCGCCGCATAGTCTTCTTTGTTCAAGACTGAATAGGTTAAATTATTTTAGCCTGTTTGCATATGACATGCCTTTTAAACCAGGAGTAGGTCTGGTCACTCTTCTTTTATAGCTCCCCCACCCCACATTGTCTAGATGAAGACATTTCTGAGTCAACATAAACTCCTACATATTTTTCAAAGATTCCTTCTTCAATTTCAGTGTCTCCCATATGATATTTATAATGGACATTTGTATTGCCTGTATGCAGTACCTTACACTTTTCTATATTAAATGTCATTTGCCATGTGTCTGCCCAGTTCTGAATGTTGTCTAGATCATGTTGAATGATCTTTGCTGCTGCAAAGGTGTTTGCCACTCCTCCTATTTATGTGTCATCTGCAAATTTAACAAGTTTGCTTACTATACCAGAATCTAAGTCATTAATGTAGATTAGGAAGAGCAGATGACCTAATACTGATCCCTATGGTACTGTTTACCTCTTTCCATTTTGAGGTTTCTCCTCTGATCAGTACTTTCTGTTTTCTACATGATAACCACTTCCTGATCCACATGCCTGCATTTCCTTGAAGCCTTACTGCGTTCAGTTTCAGAATTCATCTTTTATGTGGGACTTTGTCAGAAGCTTTCTGGAAATCTAAATAAACCATGTCATATGCTTTGAAATCAAGCAGCTTAGATAGACCCGATCTCCCTTTTCTAAAACCATGCTGACTGTCTCCCAGGATACTTTACCATATAGGTAATTTTCCATTTTGGATCTTATTATAGTTTTCATAAGTTTACATAAAATAGAAGTCAGGCTTATTGGTCCGTAGTTATTAGGGTTGAAGGTTTGTAAATACTGTAGTCTGGGGATATTTTGGACATTGTTGCAAATTGGACAGAAATGAAAAAAAGTTATTTTTTGCAATAAAACACTATGTTTTATTTTTTTAAATATAAACAAACTATACACCATTTAAAAGCACTGTTTTTTAGCTTTCTAATGAGCAGTTTAGTTTTATTCTATTCTTGGGTTTATCTACTTTTTTTGTATGATTTGTGCGAGGAGTGAAAATGACTATCCAAACATCGTGGTCAAACTTTCATCTGTACAGCCCAACCTGAAGCTTGCAGGCAGATCTGCTCTGTATTGTCAGAATCTGTACAAATCACAGATTTGGGGACATATTGTTTCTAATCTGTACCCTTTCCAAAGCCAGGAAAATGACCTGCCCACTGTTGTCTCCAAGTAGTGCAACTTCTTTGGGGTAACTCTGGACAGAAATAGTTCTGCATATTATCATTGATAATATATGTACTAACATTACTATACCACATATCGTGATTTTCATCTCATCACTGATCATGTGAGGGTGTTAACATTAAATCTCGCGATAAGAATTTCAGACTAGGAAATTCCTCATAGCTGAAGGACATTAGATTGCAGAATCAGTAGAAATGGTTTGAACATGTAAAAGAAAACTTGGTTCTCGAAGCTACCTTGATTATACGGAACTCGCAGAAGAGGTGCTGTCCAGTTTGAAGGTGGCCTGTGATGGACTTAAAGTTCAGTGAAACTTAAAAAAAGAAAAAAAATATATTTACAAAATATTTGTTTGCAGGTTAACAGTACCGAGTTTATGTTTGTTCTCTACAGCTTTTTAAGTAATGAAACCAAAAATAAATTATTTCAGGGGTTTAAAGTTCTGCCTGCACAGCAAAATTGTTTTGATTTTTTGGCCAAAAAACACCATTTATTTTCCCCTGTGGACAAACTCCACTATTTTTGTTTATTTTCTTTTTTTTTTTTTTTTTTTTTTTAACTTTCTCAGGTGTCCAATGTTGAAATGAGGAACGTTTAAAATGGTTAAGTCACAGTTTTGAAGGGGTGTGGTAACTTATTTAATTTCTTTAAGTACTATTGGCAGGATCTCATCTGGCCCAGGCGATTTTATTTTTAACACTTTTTTAACACTTTATTTAAAACTGGATAGGAATAGGTCGACATGTGGGACATGTTGTCCGTATCCTCCTTTGTAAAAATTTGTGAAAAGTAATCATTTAGTATATTTGTTATTTTTTCTCTTCATCGATGATGTTGCTTTTAGTATCTCTTAGACATTTTACTTCCTCCTTGAATGTTCTTTTGCTGTTATAATATTGGAAATACTTTTTGGAATTGGTTTTAGCCTGCTTGGCAGTGTTCATTTCTATCTCTCTCTTGGCCTTTCTAACTTCCTTTTCGACTTGCGCTTGCAGTTTCACATACTCTTTCTGTGTACTTTGTTGTTGGACTATATAGTAAAAATATATTTATACTTGCCTGTTAATTAGTTTATTGCTGTTAAGTGTATGGGTAATTAGGTGCGATAAATTTTACAGTGCAATATCAAGCTTGCTTTCTTCCCTTTTCTTTTGTGGCGGTCAATATGCTTCTCTGTGCTCAATAAGTTTGTAGTTGTGAATGTTCCCTGGCTTAGGATAAGTTGTAGTAGAGGTAACTTGTTTTATGTGGGTTTACTACAATGTCCTAGTGATGGTTTTGGTGAAAACTAATATTAATATTGGTAGATTCAATATTTACCTGGCACCCCAGATAGCCAACCATTACACACTGGCCTCATGTACTGTACCTTCCTCCTGCAGGTCTTCTTCCTGTCTTTGTGCCAAAGGAAAATGTTGATGGAAAATGTGACTTCAGTGTGTAATACTGTATAATATTGACTTCAGTGTGTAATACTGTTATTTATCCAGACTACACAAAATGAATTAGAAATGTATATTGAGCATAGCTTAGTAATCACATCATGCATATTTTTTATGGTACATGCAATTTAGTCCCTTTTCTTCAAAACTGTCTAAAAGCTGCAAGTTTGAACTGAAGCCTGAGGGTGAGAGCATCTGAAGGTCAATGTGAATCTAACAACAGGGAGAATTAATTTGTTGGCTGGTACATGGTCCAACTAATCTCAAATGGGGGAAACAAATATATAATCTGATTAAGGTAAATTCTGTCGGGTAACTGAAACAAGATGTATTACTGGAAAACAGACATTTTGTTTTATTTCAGTTAATTTTTTTTTTTTAATTTAACTTATTGTGCTAATGAATTATCAGGGCTCAAACCAGACCTTGGTGTTCATACTGCTCTTCACTGTTGACTCAAAGGGTCAATATTGATAGATATTGATTATTTTACAATTACCACACATTTTACAGATAAAAAAGAATTATAGGTTCTGTTAATACAAATTAATTACACTCTCAGAGTAAAGGGTTTCTGGGCATTCCATATAGAACCATATGGTTCTTTCAGATATCGGAAGGGCTCACCTGGAAGAGGCACAACCCAGGATTAGTAATGCAAGCAGGGGAGCACAGGTTTCCATACTATCTGTACCACATTGACAGTCTAGACTGGGAACCCCATGAGGAGTGTTACTTTGGTCCTGGGGCTCCTGCTGGTTTAGGGAGGCAAAATCAGCAGGAAATGTTTTTTTTTATTTATCGTGCCACAGTGGCTGCTACTAGCCATGTACCTGATGAGACATCCGCTATGGAGCTTCTGGGTGTAAAGTGGCATTTGATTTGGCGGTGAGATGGGAGCACACCTACTGATCTTCATTTCTCTAGGGCTGCCGCAGGAGTTGCTGTGAATACTAAACTGGGTAGAAGACAGGGGTAAAATAATTGGACACTATATATTAAAAAATTAATGATGCAGTATAATTTTGTGAGGGTTGTATATACTTTAACTTAATTGTGTTCATAATTGTTGTTTGTTTTCTTTCTTTCTTTCTTTCTTTATGTAAATGATGATGCCAGATTGCCAACTACACTAATTAACCTTACCACTAACCATCCATCCTAGTTTTACTCCTTCAAAATGTGGAATGCATAGTTATGCTTCTAAATCTTGTTGCTGCAATGCTGGTATACTGAGTGATATTCAGTTGGTCATGTCTGAATATCTTAGGCCTTCATTACTGGCAGATAAAGAAAAATCACCAGCCTGATTGGCTTTAGTAAACTGACTATTGAAAAGGTTGACAAGAGAAGAAATATTACTATACTTTCCAGTAATGTTGCCACGCTTAAATGATCTGCAGAGACTATTCAACACAGCTCATCTGCAGTAGGTCTCTGTTTTTGGGATTTCAAGGTTTTCCCAGCAGAGTTAAAAAAAAGGATTAACATTTATTTTCATTCCAAATAGACTGAGTATATCTGTTTGTTCAACTACAGTTGTTCAACCAGTCAGTGTTTACCAATAGGACAACACAATAGTAACAAAACAAATTCTGAAAAGCTGTATGATTCACAGCACTTAGCAATACACAATTTTATCATTATTATTTCTTAATTATCAGTAGCTTTATTATTATTACTTCCCGTCTTACAGTGCTGGTAATATTTTCCTTCTTTGCATAATTGTTTTTACCTTAAGGATACGCAAATATTTGAAATAGGCCTCTAACATGTGCATCATGGACCTATGCTGCAGGTCACATTTGCTGTAGGTCTGATTGCAGTTTCAGTAGACCAGTGAGTCTAAACTACAACAACTGAAGTGATTTAGTATCGGTAAGCAGAAGCAACATTCCATTTATTTCCCCATCATTACTAATCGTTTTAGAATATTTTAACATGTTTAATAAGGTAATTATTTTCATCAGAAATAAATTTCAGCATCACTTGTTCAGGGGAGGTCAGGCAGACTTAAACCAAATGGCTGGACTAATTCCCTGCTTTGGTATTGAGTTACTCTCTGCACCCCTTAGTCACAGGGGATAACGAAACATTTAAAAACTGCACCAAAATATTTTTTCAATTTTAGATCTGTTAAAAATAACGGCATTCCAAAATCTGAAAAAGCTGTGGCGATACACCAGATTTGCATCACAGTATTTTTTCTCTAACCTTTATTCCATCTTGGCTGAAGTCTGTACCATGACTCTAGATCTGCATTTTATCTTAACATTCTGATAACAGCAATTCAATATTATGCTTCTGTGACAGGCTGGCGAGTGGATTGAGGCTCAGAGACAGATTAAAGGCAAAAATAAAGTTATTATTAAATAAAATAATCAAATAAACAGGCACAAGGGCCAACAGAAAAGAGGTTCAAAGAAAATAAGTGAACTTATGAAAGTAAAAGGTCAGGTTCCAAGGCTTTAAACAAGATATTCCTTTCTTTTAAAAACACAAAACTCTCCAACACAAAAGAACACAGCCCCAAACAGAAAACAACACACACAACACACACACACACACACACACACACACACACACACACACACACACACACACACACACACACACACACACACACACACACACACACACACACACACACACACACACACACACACACACACACACACACACACACACACACACACACACACACACACACACACACACACACTGGGTCGGTCTCGGAGAGGGGACCGAAAATGGGGGACACCGACCTCGAGTAATTAGTTATTAATGAGTTATAGAGCTCCAGCCACATTCTCACATGTTTTTCTGGCAGGGAGAATTTTAACCCCCTCCCTGCCAGTTCCAAGCATAGTCATATAGACGGAGAGTTCCCCAACACAGCTTCTCATAAATAAAGTACTTTTCTTGTGATTTGTGTGAGTGGGTTAGGATATGTAGGAGGGAGTTACTGTAAATTTCTGGTAATTTCTTGTGGTTTAGCTGTTAAGAACATCATAACCCTAGATCTTACTCTTTCTGATCATCTTGCCATTCTTTTTGAGGTGAATCTGCCAGTATCTATAAAGACTGTGGACCATACATTTAAAACTAAGGTAATTAATTCTTCAACTGCTGTTAAGCTTTCTGATGTACTGAGCTCATTACCACTCTGAGTCCTCATCGGTAGATGAGCTGGTTAATACCTCCAACACCACTTTGACTGGTTTCTTAGATACTGTATCGCCAATCAAAACTCAAAGTGTCTTTTAAGAAAAGCTCACTGTGGTTTAATGATACAACTGAAATACGAGGGCTGTAAACTAGAACGGAGACGGAGGGAATCTAAACTACACATTCATTACATCGCATGAAAAGGCAACCTGGTTAAATACAGGGAGGCTTATCATAATTTTCTAATTTAATTGAAACAAATAAAATAATCCTAGATTTCTTTTTGCTATCCTAGATAATTTAACAAATCCTTCCCCTAATAGTCCTACCCTTTATATTGGCTCCTCTCACAGCTGTAATGACTTCTTACATTTCTTTAAAAATAAATGATTAGACATCAGAAATGAGATTCCACAGACACCTTCTTTTAAGGACACCTTAATACACCTATTAAGGCTACTATGGGAGCTTTTTCTTAGATTGCCTTACAGAAACTGACAGAGCTAATTCAACATATGAGAGCTACTACATGTTCCCTTGATCCTATTCCCTCAAAACTATTAAAAGATGTACTTGGTGTTATTAATACCCACATTTTAAAAATGTATAAATTGTTTTCTCCGGTATAGTTCCCTCAGCACTTAAGGTAGCTGTGGTAAAGCCGAAGAGATGCTTAAGAAATACAGTTTGGACCCTAAAGTCCTCAATAACTATAGGCCAATCTCCAACCTACCATTGTTATATAAGGTTATACAGAACATTATTGCAACTCAATTACAAAAATGTCTAACTCTTAATGGTATATTCAAGAAGTTTCAGTCTGGTTTTCGTGCTGCACTTAGCACTGAGACGGCCCTTGAGTTGTGAATGATCTGCCGATAAGCTCTGACTCTGGCTTTCTATCAGTTTTAATTCTTCTAGATCTAATTGCTGCCTTTGATATTGCAGACCATTCCATCCTACTGAATCATCTTGAAAGCACAGTGACGATGTCTGACCTTGTCCTATCCTGGTTCAAATCTTATCTTTCTGATAGGTTTCAGTTTGTCTCTGTCAGAGATCGAATGACGCTTGGTGTTAGATCTCCTTCCTGACCTGTGAGGGTACTAGAAAGAAGGAACAGAGTACCCTAAAGCAAATGGCAAGACAATTTATTCCGTAGGTTAGGTGGAAGTCGGCCATTTAGGAAGGGGGTGGAGCTACGGCACCCAAGCTCACTGACCTGGACGGTAGACGACGTGACATCCGAGGATTGGAGGAGCGGATGTGTTCGTTAACCTAGGGGTCATGGGCGAGGGTATAAATAGGGGGGCGTAGCTTCAGTGATCTGTTCCTTTGCATATGGTTATACAAAACGACATAGAAGGAGCCCATATTATTGAGACCGAAAGGCGTGAATATTGCCAGTCTGTGTACTAACATTTTGTGTCTTGTGTTGTTTGTCTTCTCACTAAAGAATACTAAACACGATCCGGAGCTGCAGCTACAGGCCAGCGTAAACCCGGATATCACAAGTCACCTTTTCCACTACAGAAACTGTCTTTGCACCACTAGCACTAAAATCACACACTGTCAGAACTGTGTCTGTGTTTTGTGTTTTGTGTGGGTGAGAAAATAGGGGAGTTTTTGGTTGTGGGTCAAACCCGTGGGATTTTACAAATAGGAGTGATACACGCCACTGTACCACTTCCATCACTGTTATTGTTTGCAGGATTTGCTATAAGGCTCTGGACATTAAAATCACTAATAAACACTCTTGCACTTGTGAATCATTTGTCTGTATGATTAATCTGCTCTGCACTGCACTCACCTGCATGCATTCACCACTTTGCCACAGGGAGGTGAAATCGGCATGAT
Source organism: Polyodon spathula (assembly GCF_017654505.1). NCBI lineage: Eukaryota > Metazoa > Chordata > Actinopteri > Acipenseriformes > Polyodontidae > Polyodon > Polyodon spathula. Next base: position 95,009,264 of record NC_054534.1, read on the forward strand.
CGGAAATTGTCTGTGGTTTTCCATAGGGTTCCAATCTAGGTCCCTTGCTGTTTTCATTATATATGCTACCATTAGGTGAGATTATCCACAGGCACAGAGTGAACTTCCATTGCTATGCTGATGATACCCAGCTATATTTGTCCCTAAAGCCAGGAATGTATTCTGCCTAGGTGTTTTTAGCTACTTAAGAACATAGGAACATAAGAAAGTTTACAAATGAGAGGAGGCCATTCAGCCCATCTTGCTCATTTGGTTGTGAGTAGTTGGGGTTGTGAGTAGATCCCAGAATCTAATCATTCAGTATCTTGAATGATCCCAGGGTGTCAGTTTCAACAATATCAAGCATTGGATGTCACTTAATTTTCTAATGTTGAATTCAGATCAAACAGAGGTTGTGCAAGTGGGCTCATAGAACCAACTAAAAAGAAATGTGGGGTTATATGAGTTTGACCCTTGCAGTCTCTCATCAAAACTTAAATTAGAAATTAAGAGTTTGGGGGTCATCTTTGATCTTGATCTCTCATTTGAGACTCATATTAGGGAAGTTACTAAAGTATCTTTTTACCATTTGAGAAATACAGCAAAACTTAGATTAACTGTTTCTGTATATGATGCCAATAGACTAATGCATGCCTTTGTTTCATCTAAAGATTATAGTCATTTTTTCTTCTGTCCCAAAACGTGTGATATCCTGCTTGCAAATTGTTCAAAATACCACCGCTAGAATTCTGTCTAAAACCAGGAAAAGTGAACATCCCCTGTTTTGGCCTCTTTACACTGGCTCCATGTGCAGTATAGAATTGATTTTAATATTAGCACATAGTTATTTGCAGGAGTTACTGGCCCTGTATCTTCCATACCACACTCTGAGATCGCAGGATGCGGGGTTGCTGCTGCTGGTTATTCCTAGGGTCAACAAAAGCAACACAGGAGGTAGGGCTATTTTCATAAACTATGGAATGCTCTGCCTTCGTTTGTCAAGGAAGCTGGGAGGGTTACAGTTAAAAAAGTCAAAGTCAAAAAACGCACTTTTATAAAATGGCTTTCTTATTTTAGTGGGTTTTAATGTAACTTTAAAATTGCTGCTTTTCTATTATGTGTATAATGTTATTTAAATGGTCTGACTTGGCAGTTGTATGTGTGACATGCTATACAAATGTATTGTGGTTTGGTCTTTATTTCTGCTATGTACTGTAGAGTGCTTTGCGATATTTTTTGTATAAAATGCTGGGTTTGTTTTCACAGAGCTGTTGAAAGGGGTTTTATTATCTAACTAAGATACTTTACCCAAATTAAGGTGTGAGTTCATGCATGCAATGCACATATGGTAATGTTTTCAGTATGTGATGGGCTGCCAAAACATGGGTGTCACGTCTATGCAGTCTGGGGAAAAGCTAGACATAAATTGTATTCTTGATGTCCCTGGAAAAACATTTAACATCAAAATATGATTAAAGTTATGCATTTTTATCATTCTTCAACTATTTATTATACTACTTAAAAAACCAGAGTTCAAACTGAAAAATACTGTTTAATTCCTTAAGTAATCCTTAACTTTAATTGGTTTTCCTTTGTTACTTTGCTGGCCGTCCCTTTGAATCTGCCTAGAATGTTGATTTACTCCCCCTGTCGCAAATTAGTGTTTCCATTGCTTTTATCTATTGTCCTGCCTTTTGTGTTACCAAGGAGATACACATTATTCTTCTCTACCATATTTTCCAGCAAAGAGGGCTGACATGTACATTATGTTTACACAGCCTCTGTCCAATGGGAAACGGCACATGTAGGAATAATAAATAAACCCAATTGGAACAAAATATTCTATAAGTCATTCAAATGCACTCTATGACATGGGTCTTGAGAAAAAAAAAATCATTTAAATGCACTTAGCGCTGCAACTATTATTCAATTCATTGATTAATCATGAATTTTGTTGTCAGTGATGAATATTTTTGTCATCGGTTCATCGATCCGCTCCGCCACCTGTTTGCAGATGGAATGTGCTTAAGTGTCGTTCACACAGCCATGGTGCGGGTGATACTTTAACAAACAGTTATCATACAGAAGCAAGCAGTGATGTGAGCCCCTCCCCCAATACACAGAAAAACAGGAGAGTACGTGTGGAAAGCGAATTACTGAAGTGTCTAGACATTCCCTGAGCTAAAAGATCTAGAACAAGAAAAAATATAAAGATAGTGAACGCAGAGACAGTAGGATTAGTATTTGTTTATTTATTTAACTTTTTAGGGTCTGCCCGATGTTAAATATCCCACCGGCAACCTGTCTCTTTGAACTCTTAGAGACAGTCCGCTTTCCATATGTCATTGGAAAGAGAAGATTGAGTCCTTCAAAACGAGGTCCTACGTGTGTTTTTCTGGTAGATTACCATACTAGGAGATAGCCTTGAATGTGATTGTTTTGGAATGTTGCTGCTACACTGTATAACAGAACTACCTCAATGCAGTAACCAAACATTTTCACACAAAATATTTACAAAATAAGACAAATGGCGACATTGAAGGCACATGACCTATTTTTTGGATATATATATATAGTTTCATTTTTTTCTTTTTGTTTTCTTTTGCACATTTTAAATGAATCAGTTTTATTTTGGTTGCTTTTTGTCCCTTGTATATGTATATGGCCATAATTCCCTTTTTTATTTTCCAATATGTTCAAAAAAAAGTTTCCATGTTCCCTACATGTAGAATTTTCATTGTAGACTGTCGATTTGAGCTGGGCAATCTAAAATATTTTTTTTACAAACAATAAATAATGTTGTTGTTAAAAGCATCTATTTTTCTGTGGTTTTTGTTTTCTGTATTGAACAGTGTTAGACTATTCAGACTATTTCATTTTTCTTAATGAAAGCCTAGTGTGTACACATTCATTTCATGTATGACCTGTACCTGTAACATTTATAGTTAAAGAGTTATAGCCACGAATCTTGCATTTACCATCATCCACCTGCTCACATATGTTACTGAGATGGATTAACCAGTGAGCAGAAGGATGATGGGAAATGTAGCTCTGAGTCCATGCAGGTACATGGGAAGCCAGCTTGAGGTAAAGAATGCAATTTAAAAGTTTAAAAAAGTGGTCAACATGTAAAAAAAAAATAAAATAAAATAAAACAATACACACACTTTAGCAACACATGGGAACATGTAACACAATAAATATAAAAAAGGTCCTTATGTACCCTTTAAATAGTGGGTGACTGGGCAAGCCCTTTAGTTATAGGACACTTTAGGCTGGCTTTGAGCACAACTATCCCACAACATGCTTGTTATTATGTGAAACCTGGTGTCTGCTATATGTTGATTTGACAGTGTTCTTGTTTTTCTGAAAGGGAATGGGAATATTATAATTTTGTCACACATCAGCAGATGTTTTGTGTATTACACTCCACCAGTTGTTGCTAGTCTTGTTTAATCTAGAGAGCCCTTCTCCAGCCAATCACGTCTCTCCTGGGGTAGGTTGATGCAGGAAACAAACCTTTGTCATCATTCAGTAGCAGACTGTGGCCTAGAGCAGAGTAAGCATTGTGACTGACTGACTGTACTCAAAGTAAAAATGAAATATTATTGCTTGATAGTTTTTTGCTTTAATTGTATTGCTTTTTTTGTTGCAAGTTGTGAGCAACATTATGTATTATTTATTTCAGAATATTTCTAAGATATCTTTTAATGAGGGCAAAGGGCAGTAAAAAGTCAAATAGTCATAGAAAATAAATTTAGAAATGAACGCATAGTCTATACCTTCACAGTTTGCATATGTTTATAGTTTCCTTTCTGCTGACACTCAGTGTCAGTGAGCTGTGTAGCAGTGACGATTCAATACACCAGTTAAGAAAGTGTTTGGCTCTTGCAATGTGTTTATATGATAGTGCGCACGTTTGCCGACACTGGCAATGTATTTTTGTAGCTTTTAAATGTATCTGAATTAAACAAAGCAAGCTTCATAAATGTAATGCTCATTTGTTTAAAATAGCCTTAGCAATACTCAAACCAAGTTTCTTATTGGTTATGTTGCTAATATCAAGAAAGAGCACAGAGTATTATGTCAGAGATATTAAAAAAGCAGAACTTGCGAGGCAGGGACAAGAAAGAAGACATCAGTTGCAGGTTATTGTACTTTAAAAAAAAAAAAAAAAGCTTTGCATGGAGATGGCTTATAGTAAACATAGCAACACTGTATTAGTAGTCTAATTAATCTTTTTTATGTTTGTTTAGTTTTGAAGCAAATAATATCCCCATGCTCAAAGCAGTTTGTGTGTTTTTATTCACTATGCATTTATTCTGTTTATGCATCATGTGTAAATAACATTTTCTAAATGGAGGGAAAATACAGAAAGATTATAAAAGCTGGTCTATCTTTTAACTGATTAAGAGTTCCTTTGAAAACCATGATCATTAAGCTCACACTCTGAGAAAAAAACTTCTTAAACATAAGACATTAAAAACTCTCCAACATAACAGCTTAAAAGCTATTAATCAGCTATTAATAATGATATATCTCAATAGTGGTAACTTTATCATCCATCACTAGAACTAGTGATTCCAGAGTGTACCATGACTTAATGTTTGCCAGGGCTGGGGGCCCTCTATCCAAGCATAGATTTTCCATAGCATTGGGTAAAATTAAGCCCACAATGCACTAGTCAGTTATACAAATTCTCTTTCACGGACATGGTATGAATCCAGCATGAGGCCATGTCAAATTGTTTTCTCTTTTTTCAGTTTGTTTTTATTATTAATAAAATTGTTTAAAATATCTTATTTAAAAAATCAAAATGTTTTAGTGTAATTATATTGAAATGTTTGTCAAGTTATTATAAGAAAAGAGTCTAAATTCACAACTGTACCACACTACACTACGCAACATGCAAAACCTGCTTCTAGAGTCCCAGCATGAGAGTGTCTACATACCACAACACCTAACCTGTAATAAACTAAAAATAGCGTTCTGTTATTTTCGAAGCTGGTAGCTTGGAAGCCTTATAGTTGCTGGCAACTCTAATTATTATTATTATTATTATTATTATTATTATTATTATTATTATTATTATTATTATTATTATTATTCTTTGCTTTACTTTAATATGATTAGTTTAATGATTTCTCATAGATTTTTTTTCATTTAGGTGATTGTGCCTGTCGATGATGGCTCTACCATGTGATAGTTGACCATTACGGGAGTTATGTGTCCCGAGTATAAAGCGAGGACACTAACGAAAGGCAAGGTCAACTTGAGATTAGAGAGGGCACTATCACTACTAGAACATTATTTTACCATTGTTTTCTTAAAAAACAAAACAAAACAAAAAACGCCTTAAATCTGGACATTGCCTAAGAAATGAGCGGAGCAATTACTTGACAGTCCATGTATGATGGAGTCTGAACTGGCAATACAACCTCTCATTAAATACAACTCTGAAATGCCTCCTAACTCGCCTTGTTTCTACCTTCAGTCAAAGCATTTCTCTCCTGAATCTACATAAGAATGGAGCAATATTACTGAACTGTCCGCGACTCGCTTTGTTGTTGTTGAAAGATCCTGTCAAGTATTAGACCCAGATTTCTCATTGCAGTCTTCGCCTCAAAAGGGAAGATGTCCACTCTAATAAAAGATGGATCTACATTATTTAGTTGACTTTTTGATCCCAAGAACAGTACTTCTGTTTTATCCAGGTTAACATTTTCAGACATCCATTGCTGAATGTCAGCAAGACAGGCAGTCAGATCATTTCCAGTAGAGTTGTGTATCATCATCATAGCAATGGAAGTTTATCTCATGTCTACGGAAAACAGCACCACTGACGGCATATATAAGGTAACAGAATGGGTCCAGTAACAGAACCTTGTGGTACACCTCGGTAGCTTCAGATAAAGCAGAGGAATCGTCCTCAATTTTGATGTGTTGTAACCTGTTAGATAAGATTTAAACCAAGACAAGAAACTGCCTGATAACCCTTCAAGCTTCTGGGCTGTATAACACGTTTTGAAGGTTTGTTCGCTAGCTAGGAAGTCGAAGATTGTTTTAAACCTTCAAAGGTTCGTCAGACTCCATTCATACATTTTTTTTTTTTGTTTTTTTGTTTTCTGTTAATAGAAATCATTTAACAATGTTTGAATACTATAAATCACACCTTAAATGTCACTCACATGCAAAATTTGATTTTTTGATATAACTTAGACAGTGTAAGAGAATTGCTATGATTGAATAAGTCAGAAACATACAAAATATATACAATAACACTAATAATTTTAATTTTGAAAAAACAGAGCACCGTCTGTCCCTCCCCCCTCCAGCTCATGTTAACCGGGGGTAAATTTCTTCATTCGCCAGCTCAACAGCAAAGCGCTGTATAGAGTAAGCTGTATTGAAAGAAATGTCTCGAAACCCCTCTGCTGTTTGGGATTTTTTTTTTGTTAAATGCCAAGATGACCAAAAAAAAAAAAGTTGAATGCAAACTGCAAGCGACTGCTGACTCATGGAGGCATATCCAATCTCTGGGGTCACTTGGGGTCACTTTACAATTATAAGTTTTATATTATTATTTATTATTATTATTATTATTATTATTAGAAGAAGAAGAAGAAGAAGAAGAAGAAGAAGAAGAAGAAGAAGAAGAAGAAGAAGAAGAAGAAGAAGAATGTGTTCCCAACCTTCGAAGGTCAAAATGTGCCCTTCGTTGCAGCACTACAATCTTCTCATGATATTCAATCAGCACTGGGTGACTCAAGTCTAGAAGAACAAGAACTGAGAATGAGCCCATGTCAGATGCTAAAAGCACAGAATTTTCCATTCTGATAAGTGCAGTTTCAGAGCTATAACCTGAGCAGAAACACCACTGAAATTTCTCATATATATTATGTGTGGTAAAAAATGGATTTAGTTGGTTAGCTACCTCTCTCTCTCTCTAAAATCTTTGATTAAAGTGGACTTTTTAAGCAATGGTTGTACCACAGCAAGAAATGTGTTGTGTCAGTGATGGAGGTGACCAGGAGTGACCTGGACTTGAATTTCAGCATGGGATCATGGGAATCACACATTTTCCAAGGATATCTGCAACTTCCAGTGTGGGAAAATCCTACAGAGATATTTTAAGACACCAAGCTACTGTTGTGCATATTTAAGTTGTATATCTAGGGTTTATGTCACAACTGTGTCCTAACAAATTACCATTAAAGAAAATACCCATTATAGCTTATAATGTAATTATTAACCATAATAAACACAATACCTCAATAAGAACTAACGATTCTGGCTTAATTATCCCTAGATTCATGATGAAAAGAGAGTACCAATTAATATCATGCATGTTTAAGTATTTCAAATCAGTCATAAATGTGTATTTGTTATAAGACAAAAAGAAACCTAACAAGCCAAATTATTATTACATTTATTCATATTTTCAAAGGAAGAAAAATAAAGGTTAGGCTTCATAGTTAAAAATATACGTATAAAGAAACAAAATAAAACATTCAAGGAAAGGTGATGCATTGTTAAATTTTCATAATTAACCCTTGATGTGCTCTCTGGTCACAGAGTTCTGCATTAGTGAAGCAGTCTTAATAGTTCATCATGCATTGTTTGGTTGAGTCATGCATTACATATACATGCGCCAGCTTCCACATGGCTAAGTACACATGTACAATGCCAGCATCTAGTTGAATAGACACACATTATGTATTGCGACAATATCAAAAACCTGGCTTCAGATCAGTTACTTGTAAACACACAATTTAAGTTTATACTTATTCTGTTGGTGCGATGTTTAAAACAAAGTCTTCTTAACACGGTCGTCCTCTCTGTAGAAGTTAGCTGTGCAACACCGCTGTTCAATATCTCTGTGAAGACTGTAGTCAAAAGCTTTCATCATTCTGGAGTGAGCCTATCTTCTCCGGGACAGCTTTGAGGGTTACATCATTGCGTCTTCGTTGAAGAACTTCAGAGTTTGATGACTTGAGAGCAATGAGATGTTTTGAAGAAAGATCAAATCCAGCGAGAGCCCAGAGAGCATCCAGAGAGTCCAGAGAGAGTGAAAATTCTTGTTGAGTTTAAAAAACAAGATGAATAGGAGTTCCCTTGTATGGTAAACAAATCCTTGTCTATCCTTCCATTGGTTCACAGTATTTGATAGACAGTTGCATGTCACACATAAAGGGTGTGTTAGAAATGGAATGTATCCGCCCATTTCATTGTCAAAAGCTTTTATATTTATCATTTAAAGCTCCTATTCAATATAGCTTTAGTTACATTCATTGGAGAAGCATACAAATTTTGGTTTAATTTTCTATACAAAATTACGGTTAAAAGCATTTAAAACACATCATAATGCAATCAAAGGATAATATTTAAAAATAGTTATTAGTTTATAATATTCATTTAAAACACAATGAACCCTTCAGATTTATTGGGAAACATACTTAAAATAACTACTACACTTGTGTCCACAAGTTATGTAATTAAAAATGATTCTTAAAGCATTTTAACTAACTTTTAACACAATTATGGTAGAAGTGCATTGTCACTATAGCTTGCTTTGTAAGTTTTATGACACCTTAGGAGGCCAGACAATCAGATAGCGTTTTGGAAGGCGAGTTTCAAAGAGTTAACACAGTTTGATGTCTGTGCCTTATCTAATCAGCTTTGAAGTAACAACCCAATTCCCACAGCATGTCAATACAGACAACATAATTAAATATTTGAAATGCTTATATTAAAATTAATTTAACCATGAATTTCCTTGACACTACTGCATTTTTCACCCATTGTAGAATGCCTGAAATGCTACAGCAATCTATAAGGAAGTGGATGTCAGTGACGAAAGCACTAGGAGCCACATTCTGAGTAGTTCTGGTTAAAATAAATAAATAATAAACAATTAAATAAATAAATAAATAAATAAATAAATAAATAAAAGTAGTGCTGGATATTTTAAGTGCCGCAAAACTTTATTCTCGGCCGCTATCTTTAAGCATTATATAAACTCGGTACACTGCAGTATAAGTAAACAGTTTTTGACTTTCACTTTAACTCTTAAAACTCAGCCCCATTCATTTTGGGGCGCCAGCACACCGAAGGTTATGCACATATTACCCACCTACCTGGTTCATGGTTTGTTTAAAAGTACAGACTCTGGGCTTTCCAAAGATGTATTCATTGTGTGTATGCGGTACTCCTAGATGGAACTAAGACTGCCTGATCCTATTGCAACTTACATAGTATGAAAGGAACTTTTGTGGCCTTTCAATTGATATGTTACATGCATGCAGTACAAACTATCCAGTAATTAAACATACATAAATGAAAACAGTGAAAAACAGGCGGAAATAGGGCTGTGGGTAAAGAGTTAAAAAAAAAAAAAAAAAAAAAATGGAAAGGAAAAAATTTTTCTGCTGCTGCATACAAAAACTTCACGTCAGGCAATAGCAAAATCAATGGAGAGAGCTCTGTCTCACAGTGAACAGGGTCTCCTGAAAGCAGCTTATTTTAAACACCAGTGTGAATGATGATGCAGTAAAAAATATATATATATTTGTTTTTTATTATATATATATATATATATATATATATATATATATATATATATATATATATATATATATATATATATTATATATATATATATAAATGCAAATTCTTTGTTTTTTGCCATTCCATCTAAAATTTTCGCGTCATCCCCTGTCCCCATGACTGATGCATAGGGTGGAAATCCCCTCAGCACAAAAAAATGAAATTCAAGCCCTGGTGACCGTCCTATTAGAGGTGTGATTCCTAATATCAATAAAATCATTACTGCTTGCTGTTAATTTCTGTTTATTTGTTAGTTTTGCAATTGTTTAAAAAAGAAAACGTGGATTGTCTTTATCCTCACTATTTTTGGTGAAATGCCATTTTTTACACTCCATCTGCATTGTTATTTATCTTGAATAGTAGCCTGCTTTATTTCTCCCTATTTCATCCTTTAATGTTTACTACGCAGTGGTTCCTTTTATTGCGTCTGCGTGTGCACTGAAATTGACAAACAGCACAAGGAAGTGAAATTGACGTGACAACTGGTAGAGGGCAATTTCATTTTTTTTTTTTTTTTTTTAAAGAATGTTATGACATAATAATAACACGTGTTGATTTAGTTTCGCTTTTATTAGCACAATTATTTTCAGCATGTCGAAAGATCTTTGTTTTATCCACTGCACATCGGTTTTACTATAGGCTGAAATATACAGCCTTCTGTTCTTTATTTTATTTCATGCAAATTGTCATGTTGTTTTTTATTTGTGACTTGCTATTTTGTCCTATTTTTTTTAAAAATTATTTTCAATGTTATGCATACAACATAATGCGATGGCTTTGTGCTTTATTGTGTATAGGTATAATTCGCAATATATTTTGGTAGGCTCCAAGTTTTTCTTTTTCTTTTTTTTTTTTTTTTGGTGCTTTGATAGTTATTTTTCGATTTTTATTTTCTGTGTACTTCTTCGGTTTTTTTTTTTTTTTTTTTTATGATTTGCTAAAAGCGTTTATTTTCGGAAATTGAAAAGAAACAGAAATACAGTAGACTACAGTAACTTTCGGTTTCTATAAAATAAAAGCATTTAGGATCTCACTTGAGCAACGCATAAACCTTCATCATATTACGTGTAGGTTTAATGTCTGACTAATACATATCTTGTAACTTAATAGTAGATGTCTTGTGCACCTTTAAGATTCAGGTAATACAGAGGTGCAGTCCGGTCCCATAGGCTATAGATGGAGCTCTTCAGCGCAAAAGCAGAAGGTGCTTGGTAGCTGAATCAGCGCTGAATCTCGCCGTCGAGAAGCAAGGTGTGAAAAGCTGGCTGCCCTTCACGTCACCCCAGCATTTGTGATGTGGATTTATTTAATTTGTGTTTAGAAAGACATTAGGGCATTAGTTATTGAGTGCTGGTTAGACTGGTGGTTTTGTTTGTTATTTAAATTGAATGAATAAAACACCGAATTTTAAGACATAAACCCCTTGAATGTTTTATCAGTTAAAAACAATTAGTTTACATGAAGAAATACTGATAGTATTAACATGTTTCCAACCGTCTTGCTCTGATCCTAATTAAAAATGTTAATCATGTTTTATTTTGTGTTTTAAATATTTTGTTATTAAATATTAGAATATTTAAAATTTTGGAGAAGATGCTATCTTTCTTGTCATGCAGCAATAATATTTCTTCAACTGGATGTATGCTATTATCATGTAGGCTATAGTGTGGTCATTTTGAGGACATGAAAGAACTGAGTGCCTTTGCTATTGTATTGTGCTTAACTGGGCATGTCAAAGGATAACAGTGTGCCATCCTGAGATGTCCTGCAGTGTGCTGATGCCATACTTCCTATTTTGTGGTCAAAATATCTTTGTTCTCCGGTTATAAATAATTATTGTCTAATCCTAAAAAAAAATGTCAACATTATACCGGACACTTTAGTGTATGCAAAACACAATTTATTTAAAATGTTTAAAGAATTTTTGGGTGTACCCGGAGAATGAATGAATAGTCAGATTATTTTCCCAAAAGGTTTTGTATTTAATAAAGCCAACCTAAGATGTGTCAATGCAGGGCTACTAAGATTGCCACTGGACAATGTTTTAATTTTAATTAAATTGTCAGAACATGAGCCCTGAGAGTATGCTGACAATCCACAGCGAGGGACTGATACTACCGCAATGTGATGTTTTAAGTGCAGAGTTTGATCACAAGGCTGAAATCTCAGAGAACTTCCCCTGGCAAAAAAGTAAGCCAGAGGTTTTTACAATAATTCTCTCCCAAAAGCTATCCCAATTATCAATAAAACCTAGGTTGTCCATGGCACACCAGCTATTTAGAGAAGCCTTCACATCCCCTCCTAACAACAGGTAGAGGATCAGAAACAATTATATTCTTGCATACTTGTTTTGCTTCTCAACACAGTGATTTAAAATTACTCTTGACAATCTCAGATTCTCTAAATATAATCATATGTACCTTAATGGACAATTAATGTGGATACTTGACCATGGTTTCCAACCAGGTTTTCCAATTTGGCGGCAATATCAAGAACTCTAGCACAACAGACACTTGCTGTAACTTCCTAAATGCTGATCTGATATTTCCAACAGTGGAGTCTCCCACTATAAGACAAAGCACTATAAGTACTTTGTTAGAGGTAGTTTCATGTTTGTCAAGATTGCCAATAGGATTAAATATATTTCTAATCTCTAGTTTAGTTGGCCCAGGAGCAGAAAACCTGGCCCTGAATCCCCTTTTGACAGTGATCCAGCACTCTCTATCCACTTGGTGTGATGAACACCAAGTTCAGACCACCACCTGGGTGAGGGGGAAAAAGGAGCCCCCAAGTTCAATGCAGTATCAGCCAATGTACTTTGCCTCAGTGTCAGTGGCAGGCCCTGTACATGTGCTATTAAAGCTGCAGTCAATGTTTTTCTTTAATATAGCAATGCCTCTTAGGGGGGATATGCACTCTTCCAGTGTATGTATTTTTTCTATGAGCTCTAAATGGTGTTTACATTTCATACATATAAAATCACATACAAAATCAATATCCGTAATGACTATAAACATATTGCATGATAAACATTGCATAGCTTTCCTATCATATGCCATAATTAAATAATACATTATTTAGATAGACAAAGTTGTTGAATAGTCCAGGCAAAAGGTCCTAGAAAAGTTTAAGTAACTTATGTGTGTAACTTCTGGTTAAAAATAATATAGTCTCATTACAGAGAATCCAATGAGTGCACAGTAATGTCCAAAAACGCCATTGATTCAACCAAGCCAATCCAGGAGAAGAGCAGGCCTCAGATCAACCCTTACAGTGCTGCTGCTGGTGGAAATGCAGGAGAGCAATTCTCAGAGGTACCCATGATTTTCCTGTTGCCTGAAGTGTTAGCCTCTGTAAACAAAGAGCCTTCTGCTGGTCGGGGATCTGTTGCTGCGGTGGAATGTTGTCCTCTGTGAACACAGAGCCTCCTGCTGGTCTGGGATCTGTAGCTGCAGTAAATGGATTGTTGGCCTCTGTGAACACAGAGCCTCCTGCTCAGTGGCGTTTGGTTAACAGTGTTTGCATGTTTGCCGAACCCCCAGCATTTTTGTAAATGAATTGCGCTTCCCATCATCTGGGTGATGTGAGTTTCATTTCCCCCACTCACGTGACACTGGCACAATGCAGCTCATCCCATCTGTTTAATAGACTGAAGACGGGCTGTGTTCTCTCAGAAATTCGAGCACCTAAACCCGCTGTGCACATGCGCAGTAGCAACCAGCCGTCAGCCAGGACTGGTTATGATTGGTTTAAAAAGCTCTGGATGGAGCGCAGTCTGGTTGCGAACACGGTGATCAGGTGATCAGTGTGCATATGTCAAGATAACCAAGGCTAAATACAACCTGCACAAAACTTTGTCTCTCAGTCTTGCAGTGTTACTTTGCAAAACGACAGAACACGTTTAAGTTGTTTCCATGTTGCTATTCTAATTATTCTAAAAGTATATAAAGTCGAATTATTCTTGTCTATCTTCGTCTATTTTTATTTTCACATTTGATTTCACATTACGCATATATTGTAGTTTTCATAGTATTAAACTTCCTTTATTTCACGCCATTTGTCCTGTTTTTTTTTTTTTTATATTAGATCAGTCTTCTCTGCCACTTCTGCCTGTTTGAGTAAATCAATTAATAAATAAATACAAAATCCTGTCGATCCGATTATATATTTTTTATTAATTCATTGGCCTTTAATTAGGACTTCCATTTAAGGTTTTATTGTTTCCTGTTCTTGAGTTGGATTGGATTAAATTTAAGTGATTAAGAATTTAAATAATTCTATTATTATTATTATTATTATTATTATTATTATTATTATTATTATTATTATTATTATTATTATTATTAACTTTTACTTAAAAGGAATGTGAACACATGTAAAGTACAATTTTTTTTTTGTTTTATATATATATATATATATATATATATATATATATATATATATATATATATATATATATATATATATATATATAGTCAGGTTTTGGTTAATATTCAGTTTCTTCTGTACTTGTGTCATCTTAAAGACAATCCTTTTAGGAAACGTCTTTGAGGTTTAGGTTTAGAGTGCGGTTGGAACAGTTTGTCTTCAGAAAGCACATTGTTGCTGCAAAATTGCTGCAGAGTAGCCATTTTGATGAATATTAAGTAGCTTTCCCAGACAGTGTACTAGAAGAAACAGTTCAAGCATATCCAATGCTTGGAAAGAGCTCTTTATCCATTGACTTACAAACAGTGGATAAAACTAAATATTTTAAAAGGGCTGAAAATGCATTAAGTATGCTAGAACTGATGATATAACAACTTGGACAAAACAATTCCAGAGATTACAAAACTATTGAAGATAGTTATTACCACTCCAGTGACTACAGCAGAGGCAGAAAGGTGCTTCTCAACACTGAAACAGATAAAAACCTTCTTGAGAAACAGTATGAAAACTTAATAATTAAATGCTTTAGCCATGTTGTCAATTGAAAAAGACATGATGACTGACATTCCTGACTTTAATAATAAAGTAACTGAAAACGTTGCCACGATAAGACATCGCAGAGCAAACTTTTTGTATCACTTCCAGCAAGAAACAGATCCTCTAGATAGTGCATCTTCCACTGAGGTCGTCCCCCTGGACACCACCCTCACAGACTCCACCCCTTTAGCTACATCTGAGGTGTAAACACCCCAAAATTTTGTCCACCAGCCAAAATTTTGTATGTTTCATTACACTATGTTACACAATTTTTGTTCCTGGGTAGTAAGTGTTATTTCTTAATTGCTTATGAAATCTTGAGATTTACAATTATACTGTAAATACAGTATAATCGTAAATCTCGAAAAACTACTTACTTCTAAATCTTTTGTAGTCATTTTTGTATTACTTTAGTATAAATACATGTTAATATGGATTCATATGTTGTTTTTTTCTGACTTTATGTGAATAAAAAAACACACATTTGCCTGTTTTCCCATTGGAAATAGTGATATTTTGAAATATCACTGTCCTGGTCACAAAAGCAAAGTTTGTGGGGAATAATAACCATTTTCTATACTTTTGAGGCATAAGCAATTAGGAAATAACACTTACTACCCAGGAACAAAAAAAAAAATTGTTACACAGTGTTATTATTTGAAGCACTACAAAACAGTCAACATAGACTTAAGAAGTACCTTTGTTAAATGGAAATAGTAAAAGCTGAAGTAATGAGACTGGTAAATATACTTTAAAACATCAATGGAATCCCTTCCCTGTGGAACATCAATATGAAAATTATAGTAAATCAGCTGAGTGTATCTCTAGGTACTTTATTAAACCTCACACCTGATTTAATTACAGCCCTTCACTCAGGATTCTATGTTTTGTTCTGCAGATTGAAACATCTGGACGAGCACGTTATTTTAGGCTGCTTCACATCAGATCAAAGAAAAAATATGTAGTGTACATTTTCCAAAATCAACTGAGCAGTCTACCAGAAAGCTCTCCTTCACACAATTTATCGTCCACTTACTTGTGTTCCAACCTTCTGTCAGGAGGTAATTTGGGGGAAATTTGATTGTCAGGGCACTTCAGTCACATCAGTCACATCAATTAATAGGAACTAGTGTGTGTTTTTAAAACACTAGGATCACCTAACATTCACTGTCTGTATCATTATGTGTTTGTTGTCATATTCTGGTGATTTTTCACAGAACTTTCAAGCAACCTCAATACAGTTCTCAAACATGTCGTTACAGGCATATATCCATTGTTAATTGTGGTATTTACTGTATTACCAATGTACCTCTTACATTTGCAAATTACATATTTTTACAACACATTCTAGTCTATTTGATCGTATTGGTCCACATTAGAATGTGTAATAAATGGAGGTTATGTACTAAATCTTCATTATACACCGAGAATTAACCTGCGAATGAGCCAGATGGCAAAACACCTCTCTCACGCTCTTCTCCAGATCATGAGTGAGATCTTTCTTGGTACACAATCACAATTCAGTACATTATACCATGATTGAGACATTTCCTGAATGTTTGAAATGTAAGCTTTAAATTCAGATTTCATCAGATTAATGTTGCAGTCTGTCTTTTTGTACAGAAAGGATGGATAAGTACAGAGGATCCAGGATTCTCTTGGCAAGGGATTGTTGCACACTGCATTATGGGGCCTTCTCAACAGAGGAGCAGACAGAGAAAGCTGTATTATAAACATTACATTGCATTTTAAAGTAAAACTCATTTACTGCAAATATTCACTGAAATACAAATTCCATTGTAGTGTAAGTAAAAGAAAAATATACGTTGTGAGAATTTGCAGTGAATGCATGGTTAAGGCCAATCTACTGTATGAAGCCATGTATGCTATTGAAACATTGATTAAGTCTTTGTAATGCATTATCTTGCCTGTCACTTCAGTTTAGTAATATGTCACATATATCTATATATATATATATATATATATATATATATATATATATATATATATATATATATATATATATATATATATATATATACACACACACACACACACACACACACACACACACATACACTGAGTGTACAAAACATTAGGAACACCTTCCTAATATTGAGTTGCACCCCCTTTTGCCCTCAGAACAGCTTCAATTTGTCAGGGCATGGACTCTACAAGGTGTTGAAAGCATTCCACAGGGATGCTGGCCCATGTTGACTCCAGTGCTTCCCAGTTGTGTCAAGTTGACTTGTAGTGAATCTCTACTCCAAATAGCTCATTCCATCTCATCCCACAGATGCTCAATTGGATTGAGATCTGGTGACTGGGCAGTCCACTGCAGTAAGCTGAATTCAAGGTCATGTTCATGGAACCATTCCTGGACAATTCTAGTCTTGTGGCATTGGACATTATCCTGCTGAAAAAATACATTAGCAGATGGATACACTGCTGCCATGAAGGGATGCACCTGATTGGAATTGATGTTCAGATATTCTGTGGCATTCAAACGTTGCTCCACTTTTATCAAGGGGCCTAATGTGTGCCATGAAAACACATCCCAGACCATCACACCACCACCACCAGCCTGCAATGTTGACACACAGCATGATGGATGCATGTACTCATGTGGTTTTCTCCATACCCTAGTCCTCCCATCAGGGTGAAACAGCAGGAACCAGGATTCATCAGAACCGGCAATGTTTTTCCAATCCTCCAGTGTCCAGTGTTTTCGTTCCTTACCCCTGCAACCTCAGTTTCTTGTGTTGTGCTGAAAGAAGTGGAACTCTGTTAGGTTGTCGGCTGCCATACCCCATTCGTGTCAAGATACAACGAGTTGTGCATTCTTTTATTGTTCTTTCGACACCAATATTGTACTGTACTGTCAGTTGACTAACTGTAGCCCGTCTGTTGCTCTACACAAATCGTGTCACACAAATGAGCTGTTTTCGACCACTGGCCTGCTGTTGGATGGATGTCTTTTGGGTGGTGGACCATCCTTGATACATACGGGAAACTGTAACCAGCAGCGTTGTAATTCTTGACATACTCAAACCAGCGAACCTGGCACCTACTACCATACCCCGTTTAAAGGCACTTAAATCTTTTGTCTTGCCCATTTAACCTCTGAATGGCACACATACACAATCCATGTCTCAATTGTGTCAAGGTTTAAAAATCCTTCTTTAATATATATATATCTATTATATATATATATATATATATATATATATATATATATATATATATATATATATATATATATATATATATGAAGGGATTGGTTAGGAAAAGAACAAAATGTGAAAGGAGAACATAAACTAACTGGAGGGTAAACAAAGAAATTAAATAATATAATGTGCTTGAGGTTAAAACTAAATATGGGATAATTGATTAACTACTAAATGATAAGGGTGTGATAAATGAGACTAAAAGTAATTAAATCTAGTTTAAAGTAAATAGGTCTTATTTAGTAGAGACCATACTTGGGTGGCGTTAGGACCCAGTAGAGGTTACTGGAGTCGGAACCAATTACAGGTTAATTCAATTAACTAATTAATTATGTTTAAAAGGGTGTGAGTGTGTGTGTGTGTGTGTGCTTCAGTGTGGGTGATAGTAGGAGTTGGTTGGGAGAGTTGGAGTGCAAGAGAGAGGATTATTATTATGGTGAAACTGGGCATTGAACTATTGGAAAAGGTATTTTGATTACGATTTGGTTTTGGTGACAAGGTAACAGGCTTAGCCTCCCTTGTTATTAGTTAGGGAAACATTTGTTTAGCCAGGGCCCGAGATCGGGTTAGGTTTTGTTTATTTAGTTTGTAAGTAATAAACACACTCCAGACTTTATTTAGATTTTCATTACTGAAAAAAAAAAAAATCTTTAGCACTATGAAAAGCCAGTTTATGGCTTTGGTAAGCCAGTACAGTAATAAAAATGTCAGCACCCCAGATGAGGAAAACGTTTTTCCAATCTGCTTTTAAAACCCTCAGTGTGGAAGTCATTGTTTATATTCAATTGTGAATGTGAAGGAAGGCATCTTTCCTTGTTTATTAACACGTTAATGACTGTTTCTTGAATACATGGAGATAAATACTACTTTAAGACAATTCTGAGTTCAAGTAACAAGCACACCTCTAATGTAGATTATAGAGGCTGAGTAATCATGTGGTATAGTTTTCAAGGTGGTTCACATAAATGCACCATCTGGGCAGTTTCTTCTTGGTCCAATTTTCACGCACTTCCTGTTTTAATATACAGGTCGTACAACAAATATATAATATATTGTTGTACTGTGAAATTGTAATCACTATAACTAAATTAGGAATTGTTTGAATGGGGATATCTTAAATGTACATTTTATCTACGCTTTAACATTTTTTATAAAATACTATTAATGTTTTTAATCCCACAAAACAAATGATTAGTCACAGAATATCCTACACATCATGTAAAAATACATTTCACATTACTGTTGCTTGAAAGTAACAGAAATTCAACTTGAAATTATTCAAAGGTGCTCCCTGTTTGAGTCATTTTTAGTTAACCCTTTGAGTAGTGAGTTCTAAAATGCACTGCCAGTCCTATTGGAGTGAGCTTGTCTTTTTTTTCTGTCTACTGTATGCACTTGATTATTATGAGTACAGCATACAAACCAGCTAATTTTGACTAAAAAAATAACATGTAGGCAATAAACAATGGGGTGGAACAACCATAACAAGACGTCCTAACAAAAAAGGCTGAGAGAGTGAGAGAGAGAGAGAAATGAATAAATCATATCCGGGTAACCAGGTTGTGGGGGCGGAGGGTGTTTGAGTGTCTAATGCTTTAGCGTATGATTCTCCTTGAAGCATGGAGTAACACACAAAGTTTGGCGCTGCCTCTTTGCTCTCACTTGATGTTGATAGTACATATTCATTTATGTCATCACTGACACACTCTCTGACATCCGATTCAGTAGAAGAATTGTAAATCAGAATATGAATTCAGTATTATTACTAATACTTCTTTCTCACTGAGCGATTTTCCGTGGTTTACAAACACTGTTGACATTTTTGTGACTGGGATAATTATATGTAATTCAGTTAATATCTGGCAGAGGGTGAAAGGGACCAATAAAAGGTGTTGCAGAAACCTAGTGTTACAATATTATGTGATCAGGGGTTTTGCAAGCTCAGTAATTCAAGTTTAAAGTTACAGACGTATCGGTATGTTCGTACTCCATAGGGACCAGAGAGCAGCGAACGTAACGGTATGATTGTACTACTCAAAGGGTTAAAGCAAAGGCTGATTATCCCTTTTTGTCTACAGCTAACTGCACTGGAGGTATTACATGTGACAATTGCTTTGAAAGAGATAGAGTCTCACTAAAAAGGTTGGTATTAATACAAATTAATTATTCATGAGAACTAATCAATCTCCATGGAATAAATGAATTACAGTGAAAACAAGGAGTAAAGTTTAGAGGAGTGATAATAACACACCTCCAGTATTATCACTGGTGTGAATCGTTTAGAGGAGTGATAATAACACACCTCCAGCATTATCGCTGGTGTGAATCGTTTAGAGGAGTGATAATAACACACCTCCAGTATTATCACTGGTGTGAATTGTTTAGAGGAGTGATAATAACACACCTCCAGTATTATCACTGGTGTGAATCATTTAGAGGAGTGATAATAACACACCTCCAGTATTATCACTGGTGTGAATTGTTTAGAGGAGTGATAATAACACACCTCCAGTATTATCACTGGTATGTGAATCAGGCCCTATGTGTTCTAATACTGATAAATGAAAATAAGATAATTAACAACAGTGATATATTCTGAACTGATAACTCAAAACAATTTGGTTCAAAATGTTTTAATTTTTTCTACAGCTTTCCAAATTTGACCTCTCCTAGTGTCAGCTTTATAAGGGTCTTAGCAGAATGCTAACATGCAAACAGATGGCTGTCACACTGTATAACCTGACTACACTACATGAAACCACAGTTTGAGTTGCTAAACTAATTGCACGATTTCTGTGGTCATAAAACATTATCTACTCCTTTATAGCAGACATCCATTTTGTAATATATAAAAGCTAGATATTGTTTTCAGATTGTTTCAGTCACTAGTGCAGCAGATTTAGCAGATTTTTTTTTTGATTTTTTTTAAAGGACTGGTAATGGATGGTTCTATACTGCACAAATTACTGGTGTGTCTTAACAGACTGAAGTGTGATGAACTACCCTGAAAAACAGATAGGCTCCCTAAAGGACTAGTGGTCACATTTCCTTCCAAAACATTTTTAAACATGGTAAGAAATGTAATGGCACCAGTTGTTCATACCATTATGGCATTGTCAAATATAAGTCATTCAGTTTGCTGCACATTCATATGCTGTATAAGTGGAAAACTGTGATTATGGTAAAGAAAAGTACAAAATAGGTTGACTTGTATGAACAGGATGGCTTTGCAGGGGTGACGTCAGACCAGAAGAAGGACAAAGAACAACAAAGGTAGGGCGGTGAATCTGTGACACCACGACGTCCAGTGTTTTATTGTAAATAATAATAATCACAAACAAAAGGTTTAAACAAAACACACTACTGAAAATAAAGGGCGCGATGGCCAAACAAATAAAATGGACAACATTAAACAAGACAGTGGACGAACCCAACAAACAAGTACCATGCTGGCACTTCCAGCACGCTGTAGCAATTGTTGTTTTTAAACTTCCTTCTCTCTCCCGTTCTCCACTCACGAATACACAACCCAGAGTGAGTGAAAACATGCATCTTTTATGCCGCTGTACCGAGACTCGATTGCTAATCAATCATTAGGGGGAGGAAGGGGGGAGAAATCAACAAAAAAACAGAAGGGAGACCGCATCAAAACAAGAACAACAACTCAGGTAAGACAACCATTAAATGTATTTATCTAAATGCTAGAAGTATCAGAAACAAAATTCTAGAACTTGAAGCTACTGCACTAACAGGTAACTATGATGTGATAGGTGTTACAGAAACGTGGTTGTCTGAGAGTGATGGGGATGAATATAATATTTGTGGGTATACACTGTATAGGAAAGACAGGCAGGACAGAAGAGAAGGAGGGGTAGCGCTATACATAAGAAACAGTCTTGAAGCCCAGGTGTTAAACCTGGACAAAGAAAATAAAACCGAATCAATATTGGTCAGAATAACGGACAAAAATTCAAAGGGCATAATAACAGGAGCATGCTATAGACTGCCAGATTCAGACGGTGAGCACAATGATCTGTTATACAATGACATTAGAAATGTGTGTAGAAAAGGAGAAGCCATACTAATGGGGGATTTCAACTTCCCCCACATAAAATGGGAAAACCCGGTGGGTAGCGCGAAGGATGAAATAGAAATGGTGGAAATGACTAATGACTGCTTCCTAACACAATTTGTCAAGGCACCGACTAGAGGGGAGGCATGCCTTGATTTAGTCTTTTCAAATAACGAAGATAGAATAACTAAAACAGAGGTCAGAGAACCACTGGCAAACTCAGACCACAACATGGTCTCATTTGAAGTGTTTTTTAAATCCCCAAAAGTAAAGACTAAAGCTAAGGTTTACAATTTTAGAAAAGCAAACTATGAAGGTATGAAACAGAGACTAACAGAAGTAGATTGGAGTAAAATAGAGAAAACACCCACAGAAGAAGGATGGTTGTTCTTCAAAAATGTAGTACTAGAGGCGCAAAACAATTATATCCCTAAAGTAGACAAATCTAAATGTAAAACTAAATTGCCAAAATGGTTTAATAGATCAATTTAAAAAAATATTCAGCGAAAAAAGGCACTTTACAGAGCATTAAAAAAGGACCAAAAAGAAAGTACGCAGAAAGAGTACACAGAACTAACTGCAAACGCAAGTCAAAAAGGAAGTTAGAAAGGCCAAGAGAGAAATAGAAATGAACATTGCTAAGGGAGCTAAAACCAATTCCAAAATGTTTTTCCAATATTACAACAGCAAGAGAACATTCAAAGAGGAGATTAAATGTTTAAGAGATACAAATGGCAAAATCGTAGATGAAGAAAAAAAAATAGCAAATATATTAAATGGTTACTTTTCACAAGTTTTTACAAAGGAAGATACTGACAACATGCCCCACATGTCATCCAGTACCTATCCAGTTTTAAATAACTTTAGCATAACTGAGGCAGAAGTGTTAAAGGGACTAGGAGCTCTTAAAATAAACAAATCCCCTGGGCCAGATGAGATCCTCCCAGTAGTACTCAAAGAAATGAAAGAAGTAATTTACAAACCGCTAACCAAGATCATGCAGCCGTCTCTTGACACAGGGGTGGTACCGACAGACTGGAAAATTGCAAACGTAATACCGATCCACAAAAAGGGAAACAAAACTGAACCAGGTAACTACAGACCAGTAAGCCTGACTTCTAGTATATGCAAACTTATGGAAACTATAATAAGATCCAAAATGGAAAATTACCTATATAGTAACAGGGTCCTGGGAGACAGTCAACATGGTTTTAGGAAAGGGAGATCATGTCTAACTAACTTGCTTGATGTTTTTGAGGATGCAACATCGATAATGGATAATTGCAAAGCATATGACATGGTTTATTTAGATTTCCAGAAAGCTTTTGACAAAGTCCCGCACAAAAGATTAATTCTCAAACTGAGCATAGTTGGGATTCAAGGAAACACATGTACATGGATTAGGGAGTGGTTAACATGTAGAAAACAGAAAGTACTTATTAGAGGAAAAACCTCAGAATGGAGTGTGGTAACCAGCGGTGTACCACAGGGATCAGTATTAGGTTAAACTTGTTAAATTTGCAGACGACACAAAAGTAGGAGGAGTGGCAAACACTGTTGCAGCAGCAAAGAAGATCAAAATGATCTAGACAAGATTCAGAACTGGGCAGACACATGGCAAATGACATTTAATAGAGAAAAGTGTAAGGTACTGCACGCAGGAAATAAAAATGTACATTATAAATATCATATGGGAGATACTGAAATTGGAGAAGGAATCTATGAAAAAGACCTAGGAGTTTTTGTTGACTCAGAAATGTCTTCATCTAGACAATGTGGGGAAGCTATAAAAAAAGGCTAACAAGATGCTCGGATACATTGTGAAAAGTGTTGAATTTAAATCAAGGGAAGTAATGTTAAAACTGTATAATGCACTAGTAAGACCTCATCTTGAATATTGTGTGCAGTTCTGGTGACCTCGCTATAAAAAAGATAGTGCTGCCAGGCTTAAAAGGCATGTCATATGCAGACAGGCTAAAAGAATTGAATCTGTTCAGTCTTGAACAAAGAAGACTACGTGGCGACCTAATTCAAGCATTCAAAATTCTAAAAGGTATTGACAATGTCGACCCAAGGGACTTTTTCAGCCTGAAAAAAGAAACAAGGACCAGGGGTCACAAATGGAGTTTAGACAAAGGGGCATTCAGAACAGAAAATAGGAGGCACTTTTTTACACAGAGAATTGTGAGGGTCTGGAATCAACTCCCCAGTAATGTTGTTGAAGCTGACACCCTGGGATCCTTCAAGAAGCTGCTTGATGAGATTCTGGGATCAATAAGCTACTAACAACCAAACGAGCAAGATGGGCCGAATGGCCTCCTCTCGTTTGCAAACTTTCTTATGTTCTTATGTTCTTATTCAATTGGAGTCTCGGTACAACTGCATGTGAATTAATAAAAGTGCAATTCATCGTGATCACATGTTATTTTACTTGCACGTGACGTGCTATGCAATCCTCTTGTCTAATTACAAAATATACATTTTACACCGTTGTGCTCGCAATTCATATTTATATCCTGTGTATTTTATACATAAACACCAACATTAAACACACTACATACAACGTAAAACACTAATAAACATAAAGGGGTGGGACACTCCTCCACACTTGCCTTTAGCTTATGTCAGCTACAGACAAACAGCAAGCCATGTAATACAGATGTCCAAAAGAAACCATAGACTATTCGAGCTTTTCACATCCATCATTCAGAACTGTTCGACTCATAAACAAGCACATCCAACTACAGCCAGACTGAACATTAATGAGAAAATAATACACATTATTATAAGAATCGAATGTAAGCATGGTACGTTTTGGTACGTTTTATTTTTTTACATTTATTTTTAAACCAGGAACTAATTCATGCCAAACCTAGGTCTCAATTAGAACTTTAAAAGCATAAAGACTTGAACAGGATTAGTCCATCGTGTACATGTAGTGGGTGCCGAAAAAACACGCTCTTTGCTTTTATCTCATAGGGACTACATCACTTAGAGGACATATGTTACTTTTATTTTAAATTAAAAACTAATTTTATTTTTACAGTTTTGTATGTACATATACCTGTTTACACACTAATTTCTTTTGAAGTGTTTATTTTATTATAGTTTTTTCATTTTGAAGTAGTGCTTTATATGTGGTTAGAAAATAAACCCTTTATTGTTTAATTTTTCATTGGCTGTAAGGATATTTGATATGATGTGTTTGAATAAAACTTTTGAGTTGTATCTGATATTAATATTGATGTTTTTTAAAATGTAACAGTCATATTGACTGCCACCAGAGGTTTACATGCTGATGCACATAGAAAATGAACACAAATTGATGCAATTGCAACACACCCATGCCTATATTGGGGGTATATTATGCATACAATGGCAGAGAGCTGTTGTTAAACCATGAGAAGGAAAGAAAAATAACAAAAACAAGTCAGAGTAGTCTATAAGAAAAAAATATGTTACTCAAATCAGTCCACAACTAGAATTCCTTTAAGCTGGAACTGTTGGCACTCAAGTGGGCCATCATTGAAAAGTTTAAAGTTTACTTATGAGGGGCATCCTTTACTAATAATCCTTTGGTCCATGTGGATACCGCTAAGTTGAGGGCTAATGAGCAATGTTGGGTAGCTCAGCTAGCAAATTTCAAATTCACGATTAAATATCGACCAGGATCTACGAACATGAATGCAGATTTTCTCTCCAGGTTACTTGAAGAAAGGACAAGCCAGCTCAGTCCTGTGTTAGTGGATCCTCTCTCAGCACCAGTAAGACCCCCCCAAGAAGAAGTACAGGAAGAGTACAGGGAGGAACAGGAAGGAGAGGCTAAATGACTGGAGTAGCAACAAGCAGATCCTATTCTGCAAGAGGTCAAGGCTTGCCTGAAATGAGGAACTATTCCAAATTGGGAGTACCAATGAGGGGCACTGAGACCAGTTCAGCATCCATTCCAGTAATGGAATAATTTGATCATATAGGAGGGCCTTGTCCTTCGGAGATATCAAGACATCTAGTCAGGTGAGACACACTTACAGATTCTTGTCCCTCAGGCACAAGAGCATACGGTGTGGGAAAGATCTCATCAAGCTGTAGGCCATCTGAACCGGGAGAAGGTGATCTCAGTAATAGGAAGGAGCTTTTATTGGCCACAGATGAGGATCGATTCTTATACCTTGACAATGGAGTGCCCCCACTGCATTCTGATTAAAGCTGGGCCGGAGGTGAAAATCCCCCTTATGTCAGTTCATAGTTTAGCTCCCATGGAGGTTATATTAATTGAATATTTGTTGCTAGGTCATCTGGCAGACACTTGACAGAATATCTTGGTTATGGTGGTTCTCACTGTTCACATGGGCTATCCCCATGAAAGATCAATCGGCACAGGCAACTGCCAAAGCACTGTGGCACACTCTGATCCAGCCTTTGGGTGCCCTGAATGGATTCATTCCAACCAGGTGGCTGGAATTAAGTTTGCCACAACATAGCAACT
Organism: Polyodon spathula; assembly: GCF_017654505.1. Taxonomy (NCBI): domain Eukaryota; kingdom Metazoa; phylum Chordata; class Actinopteri; order Acipenseriformes; family Polyodontidae; genus Polyodon; species Polyodon spathula. The sequence continues at coordinate 95,035,599 of NC_054534.1, forward strand.
CTGTACTATGTAAGGCTGTACCAAAAGTCGGATCACTCCTTATCATCCCCAAAGTAATGGGCTGTGCAAGAGATTTAACTAGACGCTGTTGTCATTATTGAGTATGCTAGGGGAAGAGGGAGACCATAGGTTGGAGGAGATTCTGCCCGAATTGCTGCATGCTTTTAACAATATGGTACATAGTGGAACTGGGTCGACCCCATTCTTTATAATGTTTGGTTGACATGCCCGACTCCCTGTAAAACTGATGAGGGGGGCACTCCCTCAGACTAGAGAGGGTGATATGAACCATTGGGTCTGCCACTGGTACTTGCCCATGCTTATGAGAAAGCTGGGAGGCAAACTAGGATCAGCCAAGAGACTGATAAACAGCATTACGATAAGAGAGCTAAAGTAGCTGACCTGTTACCAGCAAATTAGCAAACTGTTGGGTCTCCACTCCTTTTGTAGTAATTGGGTCCTTACAGCCAGAGCATCCAGTATATTGGGTTTGCCCGGAGGGACGGAATGGTCCAGAATGAACACTGCACCTAAATAATCTTTGTATCTGTCAGTTTGTGCCAGAAGTATATCCCCATACTAAGGTGCCAAACCCTGCCCCTTTAAGCCACCTGTGATGGGAAGGAATGGGGCCACCATAATGGCTACAAATGGTAGCCAGACCAAATGATCCTAGACTAACTGAGCCTGCTATACCTCCCAACAGGAGGAAGTACCCCTCCCCTGAAGGTCTTCCAAGGAAGGTAGAGGAGCATGACATTTTCGGTATCAAAAGTAAAAGGTAACTTGATTCATTGCTGTGATGACAATTGGTAAAGGCAGGAGGAATGTCAACAAATGTTTCCAAGGATCTGGGATTTATTAATTTAATTCACTAATTAGTAGATTGACATAATAATTGGTTTTAATTTATGGTATGAGTATTGTTTGATTGTTTGTGTATTATGATTTGTTGTACACCATTACTTTATTTTCTTTTGATTATTTAATTTGTGATAGTAAATGTTGTTTTTGTATTTTGACACTGGGTTAAACAAGGGATAATTGGAACACAGATTTGGCTTCTAAGGAACCAGCCACCATCAATTACCTCCAGGTTCAGCATTTTACCACAACTGTAGGAGATTAATTGTATTAGACCCGCTGTAGGAGGATGTGGGAATTCATTGGACACAAGACAAAATTTTTAATTGAAACACCGCTTGGTGCACTGATTTATTTCCAGCACAAGGTGGCACTGTGGCACTGTTTTCAAAGCACAACCCAATAAAAGGTTGGCCGTTCACTTGTGGTGCACACGCAGGTGCTCAAAGTAAGAAAACAAAAGGGCAAAAGCAAAAAAGAAAATAAAACACAATAACAAAACTAAATAATAGGTGCTAAACCAGCAGCGTTCCCCCACTGTTGCTACCCACATAGCTCGGGTCTTCAGCCTGCGCTTTGCTATTCCCTTACTATAGGCTATGGGGTTGCCAAGGGTTTTCGTGCTAGCTACACACATCCCAATTCGGGTAAGTAATTACAATTATTTTTTGTAGTCTCTTTTCTTTGGTTTGGCTGTCTTCCTAAGCCTTGTTTGCCTGTCCTTTTGTTTGTTTCTCCAATACCTCACGACCAGAGCTGTCACAATTCTTCTTCCTAGATGGGTTGGGCTGAGGAATAAGAAAGCACCTGTGTGATCGCCATGATCGACAGGTGGATCTTACTTCTCCCCTACAGGATCATGCATTTGTCCAATAGCCAGCTCAGACCTCGCCCTGCTACACCCGCATATATATATATATATATATATATATATATATATATATATATATATATATATATATATATATATATATATATATATATATATATATATATATATATATATATATATATATATATATAGATAGACAGAGACAGGGAGAATGGCAACAGGGGGATTGTGAGCAGTGTACTGAGCAGGAGTCCACTGCACAGAGAGTGCAGCACCATGGAAAGAATAAAGCCATGTAAAGCACCAGCCTCCAAAAACAAGAGACAAAGAACATTTTAAAGCAAACAGGGGAGTACACTGTTTTTGTGTTTGGATTGATGTACACTAACTAAAGCAAAGTAGATTTGGTAGTATGTGCTGACGAGCAAGGAACTGCCAGGAAGTTACTAAATTACCATTAGGCAGTTGGAGATTGTTTGGACAAAATACTGCTGCTCTGTATTACTCTCTTGACAGCACAGTACCCCCGGAAGACCACCCAAAGGACGGGGAGAAAGTTATGGAGAGGATGTGTTGCCAAGGAGACCAGAGTTAGCCACCACTGTGATTACCCCCAAGGCTAACCCTGCTCTGGTCTGAGTTAAGTACCGGTATTCCAGCCAGCCTAGGTGTGGGAACACTATATGGCTGAAGCATAGATCTGTGATGCTTAACAACCTGTTAAAGACCCGGCTTTACTAGAGTTGGGGTGGAAGTGGGGTAGGGGGTTAGTAAAAATCTAGCCTTGCAAGTAGTCTGTTCACTTGGTGAACCAATGGGATTGCGATAGTGGATACAGGCAAACTGAGCGAAACTCTACTAATAGCCATAAGGACCTGGAAATCGAGACTTTATTTTATAAATACTTTTTATTTGTTTATATTATTTTTACTATTTTAGACATGATGTTTTATGATTGGCTTGTGTTGTTTTTTTTTTTTTTTTTATATATAAATGATATTTTCACAATTGAAACCCTGGTGGCAATGGGAAATTTTAGCTGTATAGAATGTGTTCCTGTATGAAAATAACATTTTTATTATTGCCTGTGTGGTACCCTAGAATCTGAAATTACCTGTGTAAAACAAAAAGAAAAATACAAAAGGTTACAATAAATGATAGCATTAGTTTATTATACTTATCATTTCAAAGGTTGACATATTCATTATTTTACATAGTGTGTAAACAGCCATCAATTGTTTATTTGATATTGCAGTTTATAGTATCTGTGTCATTGAAAACTCAGCTGCAATTTATATTAAACTATAAATAAATATATGCAATAATAATGATTAATACACTATTTCTCTACAGCAATTAATTATGAAATGCAAAAGAGAATTGTATTTATTTCTTCCGAAGTGTCTATTAGATGCAATTAAGTTCACAACCTGTGCAGCTGATATTTCACTCTTAATTAAATGATGTTCATTAAGGCATAACATATGTCTCTGTAGATCTGGATGTAAGTTGACAGATTGCAGCAGTTTTTGGTAAAGCTGCCAATCAGAAAAGACAACCCTCTTCACAGTATAAACCCGCATAAATACATGAGCTGTTTGCTCCTATTATTTATGATGTACTGACATTTCCAGACTGATGGAAGTCATATTCAGCTTTTGCTTGAGTTACTTGAGTCCTAGAAATTACTTGACTGTCTTGTTTTTCCAAATGACTGGTGGCACTCAGCTTGGTTTGGTTTGGTTCGATGGTTGTTTACTCTGTGAAAGGGATCCTTGATAACTATAAGAATTGTGTTAACATCATTTCTTTATACTGTGAGAAGTAGTATTACAATTGGGACATCAGCACCAATCACTAAATTGAACTATTGAACCCTTAGGATTTCCTTCACTGTGTTTCAGTTTGTTGACATTTGTTGCCTTTCCTCTATATTTCTGGAAACAACACTGTATTTTTTCATAAGGAAAACAGCTAAACTGTATTAATTCCAAGTCAAAACCCAGCTTTGTGGCATTTCAAAATAGATTTCATTTTAATACTAGTAATAATGTAAATCAAAAGTGATTGTGGAGGCGGCCTAAGGCAAAACTTTCCTTCCTGTTGTTATATTATATATTAAAATTGTGATGGTTACTTAATTTAGTATTTTTAAATATTTGAGGTAAACCAGAAAATTATTATTATTATTAGTAGTAGTAGTAGTAATAATAATAATAATAATAATAAATAATAATAATAATAATAATAATAATAATAATAACAATAATTCATTTTTCGGGAAATTGTAAGTGTGCATTATGATAACTAAGCATTGTTATTAAGTATGAATCACACTTTAAGATTGGTACTGGAACTTGAGAGCAATAATTGCAACACAGATATGACAGTGAGCTTGATTGGAAAATAGGCCTCCCACTGAGACACTATTTGAAACATTAAAAGATTAAATATTAAATTATTAAATTTAAATTATTGATTACCAGCACTCAATCAGGTCCACCATGGATTAAACTGTACTGTAATTTGCTTTTGCAATGCTGATTTCACGTGGCTATGTAATTTGTTTTTGCAATGCTGATTTCACTGTACTGTAATTTGCTTTTTCAATGCTGATTTCACTGTACTGTAATTTGCTTTTTCAATGCTGATTTCACGTGGCTATGTAATTTGTTTTTGCAATGCTGATTTCACTGTACTGTAATTTGCTTTTTCAATGCTGATTTCACTGTACTGTAATTTGTTTTTGCAATGCTGATTTCACTGTACTGTAATTTGCTTTTGTAATGCTGATTTCACTGAACTGTAACCGTATTTTACTTATAATAATATTAATAAGTGGGTCCATCAATCAACCTCAACGGTTCAAAATTGGTGGTATTAGATCTGCCCCCGTTCAGATCATCTGAATAGCCCTAGCATGTTACTGTGTTTTATTATTAAATACTTCTAGAAAATGAACTGGATTGATGAAATAGGTGAAAATGAAGTATTAGTTTGGACAATACTTTCGTTAAAATACAGTATACTGTTCTGTATTGTCCTTTTAATATATTAGCTTAATTGGAAAATGCCACTCTCATTGAGCAGAAGTTGAACAAATAAGGGTTTATGAATACCTGTGTAAACATCTTTAGAGCAAATTAACAACTAACACTTTATGTTAAGTTAACATATATTGTACTGCAGTGTATTTATATGTAAATACGTATTTTTCAGCTTAGTGTCTTGTTTTTTTTAGGTGTCAGGCTTTGTAGGGGAGACCGTGGTAAGTTGAGTCAATTTTTGGAAAACATTGCATATAGGACAAATGACTACAGCAGGCCGAAACTTTGCACCATACATAACTTTAGTTTGTTCTTGCTTTACAAACAATGTGGATTGACAGTCAAAATTAATCAAATTTCTTAAAAATACGTATTTTTTAAAAATGAGACAGTATAGAATAAACATGAAATGGGCAACATGATTCCATTAAAAACACATTTATTAATGGATAATGAAGAAAACAATTAAATAAATTATAATGCCTGTAATAAAATATAACTTAATAACAAGTGTGCAATAAAAAATACATTTAACAAGAAAAAAAAAAACATTTAATTAAGCCAGCTGATTCCATCCATTAAAATATCTTGTGGCGACGGCATGTTGCGAGTTCCAGTGGGAAGAACGAAAACACGTCTAAAGATTATTTTGGCGCAGGAAAGGCCGTTTATTTTAGAATGAAATGGTGCTTATAAGTGCCATTGTTTCAGAGAAATGGATTGGCGCTTATAAGTGCCGTGCTCAAGAAATGGTATTTAGCTCCTGCTGCAGTCCTCACTCAGCACCCTCTACTCGTCAATGCGCAGGTTGCAGCTTTATATAGGATCTGCAGGCAACAAAGAGCTGACCTTGTTGGAACCAGGCTGCAACAGTAACGAGTTCTCTTTAGCGGGTCCGCGAGACCAGACTCAACACTGCCCCCCGCTTAAACACTTCCTGACCCAGGAAGAACTTGCTTCAGTCCGGAAGTGAAGGGGCAAGCGATGTTGCCTTACAGGGCGCCCAGTGATGATCCATGGGTTAGGCAAGTAACCAGCAGTTGGGGGCTGACTGGGTGGGTGATGTCATGCATTGTCCCTCTCTCTCTGGCGTGGAGTGTAGACTGGGTGGGGCAGGTACAGGGGGAACAGAGGCAGGAGTGGACCCGTGGTGACGGCAGCGCAGTGAACGTGGGACTGTAGAGGTGGAGGGAGGTGAGGGGCAGCTCTGCTTCGGTTCGCCTGAACTAGCCTCGGCTCCCACTGACTGGTTGCCTAGGTAGGGAGCCAAGCGATCCCAGAGCAGCACCACCTTCCTCAGACTGGGGGAAGGCAACTGGATCCGGTAGACTACCTGGTCTACATATAGCATAGTAATTATACAGTACAATAATAAAAAATGTCATGAGAACAAATATACAAAATAGATTTTAAAAACAATTGAATTAAATTGACAAGACATATTATGGAATCATGTGTGAGTGCACTTCATAGTAAAAGCATAAAAATAATAAATAAAAAAGAAAGTATTTAACCTTAATATCCAATTCCTCAAAAATGACTTCAGGGTGTGAAAGGATGTGAAAAACAACACAAGTCTGACAACTTCAAATGACATACCTTGAAAGCTTCCACACACGGGGGTGGGTTACTCACGTGGCTATGCCACTACAACTATTGTCAAGGAAGCATGGCTTCATTTGACAGGAAGTTATGGGTGGTGTCTCAACTTACTCCATGTCTCAACTAGCCCCAGTCTCCCTTATTTCAAGCACTCTGGTTAGATATTGCTAAGTTAGATATTGCTCAGAGGAGCTTGAGGCATTCTGATAAAAAGCCATTCTGATTTTGATTCCAGTCTTACTGATACAGCCACGGACTGATGTCAGATTTCAGAAAAGTATTCAGGATGAAGGAAATTTGAACATACCTCAAAAAGTACCTTTGGTATACAGGTATATTGCATCTTGTAGTATTACATTATATGTATACTGTAGTCTAGTACAGTAATAAATAAACCACTTACAATACAGGTTATGACAGGTTATCTTACCAATACTATAAATTAATATTATTATCATCAAGGTGACTTACAGAGACTAGGGTGTGTGGGCATCAGCTGCAGAGTCACTTAGCAACGTCTCACCCTTGCTTAGGGTCACACAGTGAGTCAATGAGTGATCCAGGATTTGAATTGGGGATCTCCTGGTTACAAGACCTTTTCTTTAAAGGTCTGTTAGTGCGTGAATTGGTGCTAGTGGTGCAAATACAGTTTTATTTGTGACAAAGGTACAGTGTTGTTCGGTTTCATGCTGGCCCCTGGAGACAGCTCCGGAACTGTGTTAACTGTCTGATAACGTACAAGATAAGACAAGACAATTACGAACAAACCTTGAAATATATATGTGATTGCTGACTACTGTGTACCTCCCATTGGGAAATCATTTACATAATAGCTAATATAACATCACATCCTGTTTCTCAAGCATGTATGGTATTACTCATCAACACACCTTTCTGAGTAAACTCTAACTATGCATATCTCTGTTCTACACTCAGAGACTGAAAGGCAGCCAGACCAAACGTTGTTGACTTTTCAGAAGATAATGATTTCTTAACAATTCATACTGTATATAACTGTATAAATCACACAGGAGAAATCAACCAATCATAGTTTCTGAGCACTATATTTTTTTCTGATTTATAATGCATTGTGTGTAGGGTGTTTTTTATTATTATTATTATTATTCTAACAATTTTTTTGCATAGTTTCAGTTTAGGTTTGCACATTTGCACAAACTGTTCCAATAACAATATGAGACGCCTCACACTTTTATTAAGAACTGTCTTCTTCTTCTTCTCCGAGGGTTAACTGAGAGTACAGTGTCTTACTTCAGTGCCAGAACATGTTTTAATGAGGCTTCCCTCCGGTAATGTTTCTGAGTGCCAATGCTGTTAGCCCAAAGAAGCACACAAATAGAAGGTGTGAAACCAGAGGAAGGTACGGCATAGAAAATGTATAACTCCCAACTGTATTTGTTTTAAAGGGCACATAAGAACCTTTTATTTTATTGTGTTACATGTTCCCATGTGTTGCTACTACTGTTTACGTAAGGTGTGTGTTGTTTTTTTTTTGTTTGTTTGTTTTCATTTTGACCACTTTTTTAAACTTTTAAATTGCATTCCCTGCCTCAAGATGGCTTCCCATGTACCCGCATGGACCTCTCAGAATTACATTTCCCATCATCTTCCTGCTCAAATATGTAACTGAGATGGATTTACCAGTGAACAGGAGGATGATGGGAAAAATGATGTCATTGCATTTGAATTCTCTCCAGATATTGTTGAGTGTTGTAATTACAGTGTTATATATATATATATATATATATATATATATATATATATATATATATATATATATATATATATATATATATATGTATGTATGTATGTATATTAACCACATTACATTTGTCTTGTATCGTAGTTCATTCCCTTTTTTAAATATACTTCTTTTTTATAAACCTGTGATCAATGATAGCCTTTGCAATTTAATCAATGTTGGAAAATGTTTATTCACGAAACTCTTTACCATAAAACATTGTTCTTTGTCTAAGGAAGGTCTTACTTTTTACATTTCTCCTAGAAGCTACTTATAATCTTCTACATCAAGCACTTTCTAATCTTAACCATGAAGAGTACTGATGCTATACCCATGGGAATTACCCTTACCTGAAAGCATGCTCCTCAGTAAGACAGCAATCACACATCTTTTAAGGTAGTACAACATGCTTTACAAATGACAGTAGAATTTAAAGCATGCTGACTAAAAATATACATACAGATATGGCCATAAGTTGTAACAACTATGCAGTGCCATAGTATTAATTGTACATCAATCAGTAATCCTCAGAATGAACTTAGAAAGTCTGCATAACTCTAAAAAGAACAGGAAGAATGGCAGTGGAAAAAGCAGTAAGCTGAGAGTAACGTTGCAGTAATTGGTGGAGATCAGGTTGAGCAAACAGGCCAAGGGTATAGGCTAAGCTGAAGGTGAAAAGACCACTGAGGAAGCTGTCGCAGTGAGGAATCAAAAAACACTATTAAATGCTATTACTAAGGCTGCTTCACAAAAATTGGATTACAACACAGTAAGCCAGGGGGACCTTCCGTCACATCTAATTACATTATCAAGCACCACACTTTACCATTGCTTGACTATTAGCCAGCCTTTACTTTTCATTACTTGTACTGATATGGCTCATTAATAACCCATTTCAAATTAGACAATAAGCCAGTCATTCAGAGCAATTCCAAGCTGATCTTAAGTCATGAACAGTTGTTGAAACATGCTTTCTTTATCTTTAGTATCTAAAGATGGCACCAGTTAATGTCAATGTTTTAAAAACAGGGTGAAATTAGACATTTCTAACCATGTGCATCAAAAAAGAAATGTTGCGAGCAATCATTGGCAAGAACTGCCGGTTGACCAAAACAATGGTCAGCGACAGAGGAGATTTACTAACAGAACACTAACCCATTGAAGTAACTACCTTTAAGAGCAATGTCAGATGCAGCAGTTTTCACTGGGGTTTTGACAAAGCGATTTATTTAGTGTCGGTACAGTAGGTGCAGGGACCAAAAAGTGCAGGTGCTTCTATGTTCAGCCGGGTGTAAACATTTCAAAGTTCAGACAATCTAAATGCCAATGAATACATACTTAAAAAATGTATACATATTAGTACACAATACATTTATAAATACAAAATAAGCCTTAAAAAGTAACTGATCAATTGTAACCAATTCACCATAAACAAGGACGCTGAAAACACTGAAAGCTTTGTATCTTCTGCATGTATCACTCAGTCATTTACTGTAATATAACACTTAAGTTAATCCTTAAATGACAAGTGCTAAGAAATATTAGACTATGCAGTAACTGCTGTACAGAGGGTTTTGTTTCAAGATATCCTAAAAAGGGATGATATTTTTAAAAATGGTATAAAAACTGTGCTATGAAAAAATGATAGAAAAAGGTTTAAGTCAAACAATGCAAAATAGGGGCTAAAATGTCCCTCAGTTGTTTTTTGTTTGTTTGTTTGTTTTTTTATGTAACAGGCAGTACCACTACTAATGATGTACTTGGTCATTTTAATCCCCATACTTTCCAGACCCCGGGTGCTCACCTACAACAGGACCTGACCATGCTACAATAATAGCCTTGGATTAGAACATATATCAATTTTCAGGGAGAAACAGTATAAAGTAGACGTTTTACTTTATTTTATCACTGGTATTGTGGTTTCTGCACAAAAAACAGATTGTCAAAAATACACATTTTCATAAAGTAATATCATTATTGTGGGTTACTTCTGGCTTTTATGTATTTATTTATTTATTTTAGCTGTACACCCATGTGAAAACTCACATTTAACTTAAATAAACTCTTCAAAATATTTTATAAGAGGGGGCATTGTACAATGAAAAAGTCACCTCACCCTTTAGTTTTTTTTCCCGTTTATTACAGTCCTCAAAACAGAAAATACCAGCAGCGCTTTGTTGATCCTCTTTTTTTAATGTTCTCCCACACATCACTTGCCATTTTAGAAAATCGAATGCAAATTCTGACAATGTGGTAAATCATTGCAAGGCAAAACGCGTTGTGATAATTATTTCTAATATTTATCAACTATGTAATTCATGGTGAACACTAATGTAGGTTTTTGCCTTCAAATTCATGTGCAGCAATGGTCGTTCAAATATTCAGATAGTTTCTCTGTCGCACAATGATTCTTACTTTCTAGCAATGATTACTCCACACCTGTGTTTTCACGTTGCACTGTGTGAGGGAGCACCCTCACTGGGGCACTATGTTATATGTAACTGACTCTGGGCTGGTGTTTTTATTGTTGCAATATGAAGCCGTGTTATGTTTTATATCATAATGGTATATTGCATAATAACAGTAACTAAAACCCTAATTACTAACGTCGAGAAAATACATGAAATGATTGCGTGTTTGCAGGTACTATTATGCATGGTTAAAAATACTGTGTGTGTGAGTGTACAGTATAAAAAGGAAACAAATGACTGTAAGGTTTTATATGTGATGTTTTATATATTTAACTATTTAAAGATATATTTTTGTTATAAATAGAAACGGTACTAAATTGTTTGAATAAGGCTGTTAATGTGGGCGTGTCTACCTCTTTAAAAGGCTGTCTGTCTGTAAGGGGAAAAAGGGAGAGGACTGACTAGTATGTGAATCAATGGTTAATATTTCTTAAAAGAAAATAAATGCTTGTACCGTAAAAACAAAAGAAGGAAGGCACAGAGTGTCTCTGTGATCGTGACGTGCGAGGTGGACTTGTGGATCGGACGTGTCACCCCGTTACACACTGCTAGGTCTTCTCTCGTTGATCAGCAAATGAGCAGTGACAAAAAGCGAAATGGGCAGAGATTTGTGACACATGCCAAAATGAAATCTGATCAACATACAATGATTATACTGATATTAATAGTGGCCAATAGCAGCTAACAGAAACAGAAGCAGTGTGGGGAAGTAGAATGCAAGCAGCATAAACTGTGCTGAATGAACGTGGATTTGAGAAATGTTGTACTAGTGAACTATGTGAGTGGATTAAATAAGTCCTGGTACGGAGTACCAGTGAATCCCAGCAGAATTTCACCCCTGAGTAGGTGTCAAGTTAGAAAGAGACAGTATTTTCTCTTATTGATTATTTTTTGTCATTCTTCAAAAGCTTGCTGCCTTTACTGCCTTTTACATCAAAAACACAATTGCTGACTACAGGTTTATTGGGTCGGAGCGCCAAACAAGTATTGTTAATAAAATAATTGAAAAGTCTCCATCTGAAGTCTAGGGGCTAGTCAAAGTTCCAGAAGCAGGATGCTCCTCAAACCAAGGGCCCTATAGCCCCCCAACTAAGATTCGAATCTGGAAGCTCCTGATCATATGGCTACTTCCAATACTGCCTTTACTGGATGAGCTAACGGGGACTTTTAATCAATCAGCTCTCAAGTCCAAAAAACTCAACAAAACTAAATCTACTTTGTCTCATTCTTTTGTTTTCTCTCACTATATATATATAGAGTGCCTAGAGAAAGCCTACCTCCCCTTGAACTTTTTTCACATTTGTGTCGGTGCCTCAGAGTTTTATGCATTTAATTATGTTTTTTTCCCACTTGTCTACACACCATACTCCACACTCCTAAGGGGAAAAAAAGTTTTTATTGAGAAAAAAATTATATACTAAAAATACAAAACTGAAAGATCATAATTGGACAAGTCTCCTCTCCCCTGAGTTAATACATGGTGGAAGCTCCTTTGGCAGCAATTGCAGCTGTGAGTCTGTTGGGATAGGTCTCTACCAACTTTGTATACCTAGATTTAGCAATATTTGACAATTCTTCTTTACAAAACTGTTCAAGCTCTGTCAAGTTCCTTGGTGAGCATTGATGGACAGCAATCTTCAAGTCATGCCACAAATTTTCAATTGGATTTAGGTCGGGGCTCTGACTGGGCCACTCAAGGACATTTACCTTTTTGTTCCTTAGCCACTCCAGTGTAGCTTTGGCTGTGTGCTTTGTGTTGTTGTCATGCTGAAAGATGAACTTCCATCCCAGTTTTAGCTTTCTTGTAGAGGGCAGCAGGTTTTCCTCAAGGACTTCTCTGTACTTTGCTCTATTCATTTTCCCTTCTATCCTAAGGAGTGCCCCAGTCTCTGCTAATGAGAAACATCCCCATATATATATATATATATATATATATATATATATATATATATATATATATATATATATATATATATATATATATAATCTGTTTTTAAATGGGAAATAAATATCATGTAAAGATGAAAATATGTTAAACAACATTAATTTCAGTGCTGTAGTAGAGCCATAATATGCCAGAATGCCATTCCGGTGGCTTACATACATACATTAAGAATGTGATATCAGTAATGAATTGAAAACTCCAGATATCTTAAAATAAAATTTCACATAATTGCAGGCACCCGGCTTATACAGTGCATTATGTAAAAATACATTTCTTACCTCAAATGTTATAATGACCAAAAAAATCTGACAAAAACAGAGTAAATAGATGGGGGTATCACCTGCTGAGGTTTGCTTGACGCTAGTTAAAATGTTGTAACGGGAGTTTTGCAGTTCGCATCATGATGCCCAGATGAAGGGTACTTTTTGCAGCCTGCTGTGCCTCACACCTTCAAAATGATCAAAACATCTCAGCAGACATTGCAGAGTGCAATAGCTCCAATAAACCAACACAGCTCTCATCATTATCTCTGTGTTCAAATCTGGTACAGGGATTATAATGAGGCTCATCAGACGAGATTTGCAACTCATGCCCACGATCAGTTGTAATTGCAAAGCTGGTGCACTCTGACTGTTCAGTGTCAACGATGCTTTTTCTATTGACTAGAGTAGCTTCTTTTTTATTTGTAATAAGACCAAACTTGATACATTTATCTCAATGTCACTGTAATATTTTTTAGATCAAAACACACTTTATTATTATCTATCAGTATCTAAAATACAAACTCGTAAAATAATGTTTCTTTATAATTATTACTAATGTACTATATATCGGTTTCTCGTGTATTACATTTTTTTTTATTGTTGCATACAAATATTGGTAACACTTTAGTTTAGGGACCTGATATAAGTGCAGTCTATAAACATAGTGTGTGATGACAGTATTATTATACAGTTTTGTCATTGTTTTTTTGCACTATTGTTTATAATCACTTATAATAGATATAGTCTGTCTTTATATGTCTGTCTCACCAACTGTATGGGGCTGTTTTGTTTTTGCCGTACAGTTATTATACACTTTTGCCATTGTTTTGTTTTTGCTATTGTTTATAACCACTTTTAACAAATCCCGAAACTAAAGTGTTACCCAAATATCAATATAGCTGGCTATCTTTTATTTTGTGCAATAGCCAATCAGATTTTGCTAGATAATTACATGTTGTGGTATTCCTTACTGTTCTATCTCCTGGTTTCCAGTGTTTTTTTTTTTTTTTTTTTTTTTTTTTTTTTCTCTCATTTATTTCCTTTGCATAATTGAATTATTATATATCTTTATCATAGTTGTGCACAGACTATTTTAAAGAATGTGCTACAGTTTCTTGTTTCTGCATGAAATGAAATTTGTGATCTCTGTATTTGGAAGCCGCATTGTGGTACTAATCTATGAATAGTTCTAATATTGTGGAATATTTCAAACTATTTGCACTTTTTAGTTAGCCGAATTAAAATATCCTTGAGTATACTTGATTGAAGAAAAAAATGGTTCTGTGGGAATCCATTATTACATTTAATTAGTTTGCTTGTATATTTGATATTAGCAGGGTTTTGTAATTTTGATTTGATACTTATACACTGTTAGGGTTATGAGAATCTTATTATTGGTGATACTTCTGTCTTTATACAAAGAAGTGTGGGGGTGCATTGTTATATTTTTTTATTGTTTGTTGTAATTTTTTGCATTTTATTCATTGTTGATTTATAACTCCTTGGCTATTTGCATTTTTCCCTTTATTCATTTTTATATTCTTCTGTCTGACAGTATTTCTTTATGTTTTTTCATTCTTTATTAACGCATCCTAAGAGTGTGCTTTGATACTTTGTTCTGCTACTTCTCTTTATATCAGAACTTTGGGGGAAAAAAAAAAAAAGTCTATTCCAAGCTATTCACTACTACAGGGTTTATCTTTGATCTTTTAGGTTGGCAGTTAGGTCCTAGTGGCAAGTTGTATAAATTATTTATATTTTTGGTAGGTTTAATATTACCCACCTACCACCTGAACTGGCAAACAACAATTCAAGTCACAACCCATTTCATTTTCTATTGTAGCATACACATATCAATATAGCTTGTTATCTTTTGAATCTTATTTTTTTGCGAAATGTGGGCTGCTACATTATTTACACGTTTTGGCATTCTGAACAAACATAGTTCAGCCATTTCTGGTCTTTTGAGGTGTTTATTAATATCGCAAACTTTCAATAAAATGTAACAAAAAGAAAATGTGCTGTTGTTTTAAAAGCACTAAACGCCAGCATGTCCACCTGACTTCAGTCATCCATGCTGGATTAGAGCCTGGAACTTTGCTTCTCCTGATCTCCCTGAGTATCACACCTGCCACCTGCCACTATGTAAGACAACTCAGTAAGTCAGGCGTACTGTATGTGAGGTCTGCTATCGTTTGTCACTGTAATGTGCTATTTGGGAGTTAAAGTAATTTGCAGTTGAGCACTATAGACATAGTACATCTACTTTTACCGTATGCAATTTAGTATTGCAGAATACACTAAATTAACTAAACCGTTTAATATTATAGACCTACATATAACAACTGTTTCTACTTTAACGTTTTAAAAGCAAAAAAAAAAGATCTTTGACCTCTGATATATATATTTTTTAAATGATATGAAATAGTGTTTTATGTTCTAATGTTACATAGGCTGCTTTCTGCGGTGTATAAATTTTTCCATGATGCAGGATCAGCAGTAAAAACAAAATACCCAGATGGCTAAAGGAAGATAATTTACACTCACAGTGGGTGACTGTAGGCTGCCTTTAATTAACATGAAACATAATAGAAGCTATTTGCAAGAATTATAGCATTATTAACATGATTATATACATATCCTATGGTAATAATACAGGCATTACTGTGGAAAAAAATGCCCCATGACTACAAGGTCAAATGGTCCTACTGAGAGAATAGCCAGAGTTATTTGTTAAGATTACTTTCTGTTATAAATCAAAGAGATTTATACAGTACAATATAAGTAACATTTGCAAGATTAGACTGTTGGCTGCAGCCTTTGTTTTGAACAAGAAAACAGCTTGGACAGAACAGGAAAAAAATGATGGGGCTGAACATGCAAAACAGGATGGGGGGGGGGGGGGGGGGAGAAGTGATGCAAAACAGCCTGATACATTTTAAAAGACTATATAAAATGCTTAAATGTACTTAAATGACATTTAAACTTGAGAACAAATCTACTTGGTCAACAAGCTATTACGAATTGTCAATCTTACTTTTTCCATGGACAATGCATTGAAAGTAAGGTACCATTAGGTAGGTGTGACGGAAAGATGAGTTCTGGTGATGAATCTTCCTCCCGACCTGTGAGGGCACTAAAGAACGAGAGGAGAAGTATCTGGAAGGGCTGGCCTGACAGTTCGGTTCCAGGTCAGGGAAGTGGGTCAGCCTGGAAAGAAGCGCGACTCTGTTGTAAGACCGTATTGATTTGAAAGGTAAACGAGAGGCAGCTGCAAGTAATAAGGCAGCTGCAACCGTTTACCTAGATATCATGCGGGATTACATATAGGGGCCAGGGTAACGCTGATCTTTTCCTTCGTTTGGATAATGTGAGGAGAGAAGGACTGAGAGAGGAGCTCTCAGAGTGTATTACACGTTGTGTGTTGTCTTTGTTTGTTTATAATTGTCTGTCTTTTTCGCACCACTAGACAGTTAACGCACACCTCCGGAGCTGTCGCCACGTAAAGCACTATCCGGAGCACCACTGCACTGAGCACCTGCACGTTTGAATATCACCCAGGACTGGTGACCGTGCCTGTGTTTCTGTGTGAGACTGTATTGTGTTCGCCATCCCTGCGCTTTACACATTGTTGTATACGGCCGGGGATTTATTATTTGACGGTCGCCAGACCTGGAAACAGCACAAATAAACACTTGTTCACTGAATCACTGTTGTCTGTTCATCACTCCTGCATCGCATCACCGCTACACCTGTTCCCCTTACCAACCACTTTGCCACAGTAGGCAACTGAATTAAATGAACAACATGGCCCTCCTCCCAGACTAACAACTAATATTATTTTGGTGGTGGTGGATTCTGTAAGTCAACCTTTCACTGTGAACAGGATTGCCAGTTCCACTTTAAATTGTTTGCAATCGTCCTATGTTGCTTTTAACGCATACTTTAACGAAATCTGGCAACCTTGACTGTGAATCATATTCCCTTTAAGAAGTTATTTAGTCAAGACAATCTTGAGTTGAATAACCATCTTTATTATAATACAAGATCTTACCTATTTCCAAAAACACTGAACCTAAACATTGGTTGAAGAAAAAAAAAAAAAAAAGTAGAATAAAAATAGCTGGATCACAGTCTCATCCTTCGGAGTATTATGGTGCTGCCTGCTAAAAAAACAAAGAATACAAATTATGGCCACCGACACCACCTCACTCACTTTGCTGAATGTGCAAAAAATAAACCAAAATAGAAATAGTGAACTCCCCAAAAAGAAAATCATATCACATAATGTGACATCTAATTTTTTAGTCACTAAAGGTAATGGGGGGGGGGGGGGGGAAAAAAAAATTTAAAGAAAAAAATTTAAATATAACAAAGGATATAGTAGCTTTGGATCCTGGAATAGTCCTTCATTGGGATGCAGGTTGCAGGTGTTGTTGGGCAACGAGAATGTCTTTAATAGTGCTCCTTATGTAAATCTCATAAGCATCTGAAGATCACTGACCAAGCTTTTTGATGACATGCACAGGAATGTTTGCTGTGCAGCTGTGATTGCAGCTTCAATCCTGAAGGAATGGCATGCAGTCTTGCAGAAAACCAGGATCGGAAGACTGGCAGGTTCTGCGCAGTTAAAAACAGCAGGTACTGAGGTGCGGATTGGGGTCTGGAGGTAAGCACTGGGAACAGTTACTCAGATTTACTTTGTTTAAGAAAGATAGAAAACACCCCTTGAACTGCAGAAAGACCTCGATAGGTAGCTAGAGGGAGCAGATAAGGGCAAATTCAATTAGTATGATATTTTACGTGCTTTAAACGTACGGAATATGTGACTTGAGATAGAAATTTAAGGTCTATATGAACTCCAGCAGGGCACCTCAACAGGTCGCTGGAGCACAGTCTTGGCAGAATTCAGGACTCGTTTGTGACGGGTGGTTTGGAAGATGTTTGGAGCAGATCTTTGAATGTCCTGCAGCAACATTAGCATCCTAGAGGTTGGAGAAGATCCTAAATGTCCCGCAGTGGCATTTATATCTGAGGTAGTGAGTTAAAGGAAACATTAATTGCAACTAGTGAGGTAATATGTCACCCCAATTAGTTATGCACATCGTAGGAGACATGATTGCATTTATTAGCAAAAGCCATCGATTATATAGAAGAGCATGACTGAGCTGTGATTAACAAAGTGATATTGTAACCTGATGAGTAATGATGTATGTGAAAAGAGGCACTAATTGCACTAGAGTAAAGCAAAAGTAGAATTTAACAATAAGATTTTCAGTATGCGACCCGACAAAGTATGATTTAATATGAAATCCGATAACAATTGCCATTAATTATCGTCACAGTAGATAGATTATCCTGAATCCAGAACAAGCTTCAAGGGGAATGAATTAATGTTTGCTGCTACATCCACGTGTAAAGCATATTGTGAATTAGAATACATTTTCTATTGGATTCATTGAGATGGTTAGTTGATCAGGAGCACTGGTTTTCAGCCTTTTTTGATCTGCAGACCCCTAAAAATATTTTAATGAAGGTGCAGACCCCTTTGGTAATTTCACACTGCACAGTGAATGCTATAAGCTTCATCTATAACACTGTATTTAAATATTGTTTTTGCATTGAAACCTTGTATGGCCGTGTAACATTTTCTGCTCTTGATTCGGGCTGAAGCTGATTTTGAATGTCTTCAGACATTTCATGAATTCAACGTGCAACAGTATTGTCTGAGGGAGGTTTTAAATCAAGTTGCATGGCTGTTTTTTCACACAGCATTGCTGCCACTATATCCTTCGCTACAGGTAGCAGCAGGTCTTCTGTGATCGTGTGTGGTTTTCCAGCCTTAGCAATTCTGTGGCTCACACGAAAAGATGCTTCCAGTGCTTTTATAGTCACACTGGTGGCTGAATGAACAATTGTCTTTTCTGTTTTCAGTTCAGTCCATTTATGGTCGAAAAACTTGATTGTTGAACTTTGAACTCGTGATTGTTGATCTTTGAACTCGGGGTGCTTCGTTTCAGGGTGGCGACGAAGATTGGCTGGTTTCAAACTCTCATTAAAGAGAACTTCGTAACACAAGACACACTGAGGTCATTGACCATCAGCTGACCCGGTCCACGTGAAGTCCATCTGAATATAACGTGGGTCAATTCGACATATTTTCTTTCAAGGTTCTGTTAGTAGGAGCTGTAAGGTCACTTTCTGCTTTTCTTTGCTCAGCACTTGTTGATAAACTTCCTGTCTTAAGCCAATGATCCATTTTCAAGCTCAATAAACACGAGAACAGCAGACTTAGCTATGCTATGTTGTCAACAAGATATCCAGGCTCTGGACCTGTATGTGTGGCGATCCAGATACTTTTTCAGTAGAAGAGAACTATGATTTATTTTCATAAATGGTTAAATACAAAAATTGCATTCCTTTTCTGGGAGCTGAAACTTTTCTTAGCCACCTTTCATGGACTCCTTAAAAGTAGACCGTGGACCGCAGGTTAAAAACCACTGATTTGGAGGATTGGTGAGTGAGTCAATTATATTTTTTTCTCATAAAGGTATCATGCAAGCCTGTAGATTTTCCGGAATCAATAGGAGAAAATGAAGCTGTGATGTAATGAATACTGTAGATGTTGGAATTTCGATAAAATTAGAATTTGTACTGTAGTATACAGTGGTGAAAGAAGATATGAATGACCTACCTAAATAAATAATGCGAGCGATGAAATTGAATGTCCCGGGGCAAAGGTTACTGTTTGAATTGTTCCTGAAGGACAGTCCCCTGGGTCGACGTTGTCAATACCTTTTAGAATTTTGAATGCTTGAATCAGATCGCATCATAGTCTTCTTTGTTCAAGATTGAATAGATACAATTCTTTTAGCCAGTCTGCACATGACATGCCTTTTAAACCAGGAATAATTCTGGTCGCGCTTCTTCGCACTCTTTCTAGAGCAGCAATATATTTTTGTAGCAAGGTGACCAGAACTGAACACAATATTGTAGATTAGGTCTTAATAATGCACTTTTCACTACATATCTGAGCATTTTGTTGGCATTTTTAATAGCTTCCCCACATATTCTGAGTCAACATAAACCCCCAGATATTTTTCATAGATTCCTTCTTCAATTTCAGTATTTCCCATATGATATTTATAATGCACATTTGTATTGCCTGCTTGCAGTACCTTAGACTTTTCTCTAAGTGTCATTTGCCATGTGTCTGCCCAGTTCTGAATGCTGTCTAGATCATTTTGAATGACCTTTGCTGCTGCAATGGTGTTTGCCACTCCTCCTATTTTTGTGTCCTCTGCAAATTTAACAAGTTTGCTTACTATACCAGAATCTAAGTTTTTAATGTAGATTAGGAATAGCAGAGGACCTAATACTACTCCCTGTGGCACACCACTGGTTACCTCACTCCATTTTGAGGTTTCTCCTCTCATCAGTACTTTCTGTTTTCTACATGTTAACCACTCCCTAATCCATGTGCATGCATTCCCTTGAATCCCTACTGCTTTCAGTTTCAGAAAGAAATTTAAATAAACCATGTCATATGCTTTGCAATTATCTACTGTCGATGAAGTAAGACATTTATTTATTTATAGATTCATATTATGTCTGGTGGTCAACTCAGTTTTAAAGAACACAGACTACTGTAATAACATTGTAATAACAATAGCCTTCCCCCCTGAGAGAATAGAGCATGCATCGCCAAAGCAGCAGTCACAAAAATCGATGCAGGATAGTCCCAGCATGCATTATCATTTCATAAACACACACATACCATCATCCTAGCATGCATTACACTATGTAACACAATTTTTGTTCCTGGGTAGTAAGTGTTATTTTCTAATTGCTTATGCCTCAAAAGTATAGAAAATGGCTATTATTCCCCACAAACTTTGCTTTTGTGACCAGGACAGTGATATTTCAAAATATCACTATTTCCAACGGGAAAACGGGCAAATGTGCGTCTTTTCGTTCACATAAAGTCAGAAAAAAACAACATATGAATTCAAATTAACATGTATTTATACTAAAGTAAAACAAAAATGACTACAGAAGATTTAGAAGTGAGTAGTTTTTCCAGATTTACGATTATACTGTAAATACAGTGCTACAGTAAATTAGAAACATTGCTTATAAAATGTATTGAATATATTTTGAATACTGCAGAAGTAATCAGAAGATAGATATCTGGGCAAATAGTAAAGATATCACAAGGATTATAATCGTTGGAGATCAGTTTGTGTGCAATTCTGATACCTGATTCCTTCTTTATTTTGGCATAGGATCCTTGCTCCCCCTAACGGGTAGAGAAGTGCCGAAGTGGAGTAGTGGCCTTATTTCCAGGGTCACCGGGACTGCCAGTGAACACATAAATCAAGATTACAGATTGTAGCACGGGATGCAAGGTTTTGACTATGGTCATTTTCCGCGATCCAACTGGATTGACTGGACTTGGTTGGGCATTGCAAAGACTACAGATGTTGCAGAGGCTCGGGTTCAGGTCTGATGCATTGTTACATCTGGCTGTATATATTACTTGTGGTACAGGGAGTTAGGTATAAGTATTTATTTAGCAGGTAAAAACATAGTAATTTGTACATGAAGTAGTAAATGCTCAGAAAAATGTAATATGAATAAAGATAATTATAAATTAAGGTATTAGCTATTAATATTGTAACAGTTGGATTTGTATTTATAGTTTTAGGAATATTAACGGCTTTTTAATGCTCTAAATAATTAGTTAGTTTATATTGTCTTTTGATTTGTGCTGTGTCAGTGTTCAGCATTGTGTGTTGAAAAATAAAATCATTGATTCTTACTTGTGATGGTCCCTCCACTTACATTACCCATTGGTCTGGGCAGGTAACTCGCAATCCAAAGGACCCAGGGCTGGATTAACCTATCCGCAAATTATAAATTACTGACCCATTTACCTTAGTGGATGTTATATTATGCATAGCGTTCTGCATTTTTGGTTTTTATTTTTGATCACGTGAAGCCCCTTTAAACATTTTACGCCGATTCGCTTTCTTAATCAAACTCTAATTACTAAAGGATGTTGCTTCTATTTACTGTCATAGAGATCTTGATTAAGTTAACAAACAACATGTATTGTTCTCACCTGATTCTATTTGAACCTGCATTTTATTCTGCTTCAGTCTAATCTTTGCTGAATTCAGCTTAGCTTCTATTGCGTTAGTTTCTAGTGTTTGTTTTCTTCCAATAATTTAAACAATGTTTCACTTATAAAATATACAATTGAATGACTTAACAACTATTAATTAAGGTTTAAAGGGAGAGAGAGAACTGGAAAATACAAACCGAAATCGCTGAACACTAATTATGCACTTGCTAATGCTTTTGAACTTTACTGCCTGGGACCAATGTTGCCAAGCCTCACGAGAAAAAAAAAAAGAAAAAAAAAAAAGTGGCACTGCCTTTCAAAAGAAGCCCAAAATAAACCCAACCCATTTCAGAGGGAGATGTGTGGGGGTGTTGATACAAATTCCATATTTTTTTATAGTTCTAGTTATGCTGCATACAACATTAAATTACACACTAATATAATACATTTGGGTGTACTTATATAATTCAAAAAAGGTCATCCTCACTCTCTTCGTTCTCCATGGTCTCTGTTGCCTCAATGTTGTACATTCCTCATTATTATTGCTTCATACTGAAAAAACGTGTGAATTATAAAGTGCAACGCAAATAACACTGAACATAAAAGCTTTTTTAAAAACAATACGCAATTCTCATCTGCAAACCATAAAAGTGCCTAATGTTGGTTCAAAATTAAAAAATTAATGGTTACCATATACAGTGACTGCATCTGTATTTGTCACCTTCTTTCTTTGAATTTTTTGTACTCCATGGCCGAACATGTATTTCAAACCATGCTCAGTTCTTTTCAGTGCTGTGAAAGAGCAGGCTGGAAATGTCCCCTCCACGCTCCGATCCAGCAACTACCCCGCTCCGCTCCCCTGCTCCATATACAATTGCCTCACTCCACTCCCCTCACACTCTCTATCACAATCGCAGGGCCGGATTAACCAATAGGCGAATAACATTATTCACCATAATATGCATAGGGCCCCCAAGAAATGGGATAGCATAGGGATCCCAACATCCCTTAATCAGGCCCTGAAATAACCTATAAAAGGGGAAAAAGTGAAACATTAGTTTTATTGTTATACTATTGCCATGATTCCCCACGTGACCAGGACAATGCAGTTTTGTACAGTTAATGTAGAATTTTATTTTTTAACAGTTCTTAATTACTACAATTATATAAGGTAGTAGCAAGAACATATTTGTCTTTCAGTGTGCAGGTTGCACAGTGTAATTATGTCAAGTAATTAAAAAAACAATTCTAAATTACTGGCTGTACAAAAACATGGTACAAGTTTCAGAAGCCTGCATAATTAAAATGTGCTTTGACCTACAAAATACTGTCAACTGTATAACATTAAACAGAATACAAGAATATATTCTTGTAAACTCATTATACAAATTCAATGCACTGCTCCCCAAGAAAGAATGCCTGCGAAGTGTTGGCAAACAACAATGATATATAAAAAAAAAAAAAACCCAGAGTTAACCAGCTAGAATACACAAAAAGGGCACGCATTCTACAGCTTCCCTTAAATAAATAAACTGTTTTTGTCTGAGAACTGTAAGTTTATTCAGTGGTAGCTAATATATAACTAAAAGCTAAAAACATAGTGTACAAGTTAACATCTCTGTAAAACTGCATGACCATGACTTCTGCTACATTTGTTCGCTATGAAAGTGTGCCCTCATGGTTCTTAACTTGTCAGTTGCAGGTCAATTAATTAATTATCCACAACTGACTAATGCACAAAGGGTTATTTTCTTTCACCGTTGTGCATACATTTAATTTACAGTTCAGTCAAAACAATAATTGGGCTATATCATTGCACTGCCATCAAGTGACCACAAGTAAATAATTTGAAGAGTACGCCATCTTGAGTTTGAATAAGGGCAAGGACCTTTATGACAGAGTAGTAGTAACCTTCCTGGAACAGGTTTTTTTGATCCCCAGGGGTCCAACACACACCAAGGGAAACCCAGGTAGGTTAAAACAAATGATATTGTTTCTCAACAGGGTAAAAGAAAATTGTCTTTAAAAACCACACAAACCCGCAACAAATAGAAACAATTAAAAATGAGGGAGCACCCATAAAAAAGAAGGAGGCCGTCAGAAACGTGTGTAACGGTAAGTAAAGCTTTCTAGTGCACTCGTGTGTTCCAGCTGGTTACTTCCCTTTAGCTTATCTCTGACTCTCACATATCTCCCTCTTTGGTTCTAGAAGTTGACTGTTGCACCCTGGACTGGACCACTGGACTCTGACCCCCAACGATGGACAGGTATCACCCTGGAATGGACCCCTGGACCTCGATCTCCGACATCGAACCAGTAAGTGTCACCCTGGTAGGCTTCAGGCGTATCCTGACAGAACACAGAGCCGACTCAGGGTGGGTAAATATAAGTTATGGATATACAGTTTGCAATATATCAAAGTCTCAAAATAATAAGCGAATAATAACATACGTCACTTCCCTTCTCTCTCTTCACCGGTCACAAGAATCCTGGTATCGTCTGCTCAAACCTGGACAGCCCCTGAAATGTAGCGCACAACATCAGTGCACAAAATAATAATTAATAAAGCGTCACTTGTGACATAAGCATGGTCAAAACCAATAAAAATCCTCATTTGCAGTGTGATATAGTAGGTGTGCTGTAAGATGGATAGCTACAAAAATGTAAAGGCCAATATTCCTAAAAAATAATTGAGGTTAATGGTCTTCATTATCAAAATGTAATCATCATGCTCTACATATGCTGTCATTAATGTCCCTAGGCTCTATGGAAGACAGCAATTAGAATGTAAAACAAAGGATTCACAAATCTGTTTTATTGGTACTGTTCTTTGTTTTCCTCTAATCATATCCAATGTGATGATGTGTTGCAATACTAATGTTTGTTTTTTTGTAATAGTCTGTTGGATTAACTGTCAAGTGCAATAGTATTTCAGGACAGCATCCACTGGAGGATTAGCACCTAAATTAACCTACCTTTAGGTTAACAGCATGTATTCCCACACATTCACATATTCACAGATTGCAGTGATGCATACCATCAGTACATCTTCATTGTTGTAGTCTGCAGTATAATTGAAGCTAAAGGCATTGGGTTAGGATGGTTTATAAAACAAACCTTCAAGCTCTTATAAAAGTTAACATCATAGCAGAGCATAGTAAAAGCATTGTAAATGATAGTGAAGTGATATATGATATTAAAAAAAAAACATTCTATGCATCATTTATATTTAAACATAAGTAACTAGTAGGGTCTAATACAGGCTTTGTGTAGAAAAAAAAAATCAATTTTTTCTCACTTATTAAATCCCATATGCACAGGTGTGACAGAGAGCGAATGAATCTGAATCAACAATTTCCCTCTCGACCTGTGAGGGTACTGTACAACAAGAACTGTGTGCCTCGTACTGAATGGTTGGGCAGTTCATTCCAGGGGCAATCGGAAGTCGGCCATTCAGGAAGGAGGCGGAGTCATGGTATCAGGAGTCCTTGCCATGGTACGGTGATCAAAGTGTCAGTCATGAATTGGAGGAGACGTGATTGAACTAGTTGTCGGAGGGGACGGGGTTCAGGGTACTTTAAGGGGACGTGATACCGTAATCAGTTCCTTTGTTGTGGTTGATGGGAGGAAACGAGGACATAGAAACGGTGAGTGAATATTTTGTATTTGTTGCAAATAATTGTGTACCATTGTCTTTGTCAGATGGCTAATATACGTATCCGGGAGCTGCCGCTTCAAGCCAGCCATAAGCCTGGACTTCACTGCGCCTGTACACCTGTACAACCCCTTGGTTTATATGCTGGCAATACCCATAGTTGGGTAGAGCTAGCATTTATTATTCACACGGTCAAATCGACTGGAAAAAGAGAATAAAAAAATAACTTGAATCGTGAACTTTGTGTTTTGTCGTTGTCTGGAGCACATGCATCAGCCTTTCTCCTGCACACTGCAAACCACACTTTCACATCATATTAGTGTACAGTAAAGTTAATACATATCTTGTGAGTTTAGTTAAAAATAATCTGCAATGAAACTGTCAAACCCTCAAGCATGGCACCTGCTGCTAGCCTGATGTAACACCTAGTCCTCTTGATTTTGTTATTTTTATATGTTTCTTACATATCTTGTTATACATGTCAAATGGCATTGTCAGATACATTTAGACACACTTAAATACACACCCACTCATAGCCACAGAAAAGATCCATTAAAATACCAAAACACATTCATATTTCTTTAATTCCAGTTAATGTATTTCACAGCAACACCTTCCAAATATATACCTTCTTATTCAGTTTAACTAATCAACACCTTAAGAAACACAGAAAATGGGCACTAAGTAAAACCAATTCCATGTAAAAATGTAAAAACACCCTGATTTAGTATAAACTGAATGGGGGGGGGGGGGGGGGGGGGGGTTAAGGGGGGGGGGGGGGGGGGGGGGGGGGGGGGGGGGGGGGAGTCCTTATCCTTTTAAAGCAAAGCAAATACATTCTAATTTACATAGAAATCAGTTCATACAAAATGTGCCTCACTTCAGATGCAATGGAAAACGTATATAGTATGGTAACTGTTAAACTGGAGTTTACAAAGTTAATAATATTTGTTTTTTAAATTCAAAATTTATTTTTAACTATAACCCCAGTTACACGTGTATTATGAACTTGTGTGGTGTGTCTATATATATAGATATATATTAGTATATATATATATATATATATATTGGCTTCTAAATGACCAAATGGATTTCCTATTAGTGAGTGATTACCTTTGCATGTTGAATTGAGTTTGAAGAGGATCTCATCAAAGGTATTTTATTTTTTATTTTTGTACACCAGAGTACATTACACATTAGATATTTATATTGCACAGTGAAAATACAGCAATTACACATATCCTCAGAAATGGCAATTAAGTACAACCTAGTCATCTACTTTATACATGTGTTGGGGAAAAAAGTACAATAACCCTGTCAAAGTTGTGAAGCTTGATTAGAGGTGACAGGACTATAATGGAGGGAAACAGTATCTGACCATTCCATAATTGCTTCTTCAATTCGTTCAGATATTTTCTACCAAATGGAGTACAGAGTCAACACTTTTGAGACACATTCCAACTGATTGCTTTGTTTAGTTAAAGGTTCTCAAGTGTGGCTGGATCTTTTACAAGTTTTATTTTCTCTGAGACAGAATAAATAAGGATACAATTTACACTGTGAAATGCTATATCCACTGTCTTGCTATATGCACTGTGTTGTTTCAGTATATGTAGCAGAAGGGATAACCATTGCCTTGGTTACTTCATGTGGACAAGTCGCACCTGTCGGGGTCACTTAAAAATCTAGTTCAAAGCTCATGGGAATGGCAACTCAGCTAAACATTCTCCAGCAAGACTGAATTTCTTTTTGGAAAAAACATATTGACTAAAGCTGGATGAAAACTAAAATTGTCCATTGCTTCATCAGCAATCTCATCGACAAGTTCTTACAAGAACCTTCTTGTCTTTATCTACTTAAGTATAATAATGCTGACAATATTATTTAATCATCACTGATTCACTATGTACTTTCCCTAATGGGTAGAGGTTAACAGGCACCTTTTCTATTGTATTTTACAATTTCTATTTTTCTTTCTGTGTCCTGCGTAAATATACAAAGTCTGCAAGTCAAATAATTGTTTTAATTCTCATGTTCAACATGATCAAAAATAAATACTCTTCAATAATAAGAACTAGATGTGTAAATTTCTGAGTTGAAAAGTCAAATTACACATGCAGGCACCATGTTCAAGATTAGAAAAAAAGATGACAAAACAGATACACCTGTTGTTTTAGCTACAGTTTGCAGGAAATATAATATATATATATATATATATAATATATATATATATATATATATATATATATATATATATATATATATATATATATATATATATATATGTTCAAGCAATGTACAAGGTCCCTTAAGTCTCAAAGTATTTTGTTAGCAATGTTTAGTTTTAGAGAAAGTGACTATTTATTTCCAACAGACTACTTGGGTACACTACATTGTATGAAAAAAAGTTTCAAGAAATAAAATTTAAGTATTAATTAATATTTTAAAGATGCAAGTCCATTTTTTTGGTTTGAAAAAATAAATTAACAATCGTTGTATGTATGTGAAAATCACAACCGAGAGTTTACAGTACCATCCAATCTGTGTTCATTGACATGCTCGATCAGCTTCAAAATAAAAATCTGATTCACTGACTTACATAGCTACATGTAAATGCTGCGTGCTACACAACCAAACAATTTACAGATACTCGCAGATTTGTATTTTCACTGCATTATATACTACATTTTTAAAGGAAATAAAGGAAGTGCCTAACAAATGTGTTTTAACATCCATTTCCAGACTTTTGTTCAAATTCACGACCTCCGTAACAAATCGTATCTGTATCATAGTGAAGCAAATTCTGAGGTGGAGCAGAAATTTGAAATCAGGATCAAATAATATTTGATGGATAGGTTTTTGCAATTGTGGTATAATTATTTGGTATTTATTTTTTTGCAACAGGAAATTGAATTTTCCGGCATCGAATCACTTTTGCAAATGCAGGGAAAAAAAATCTGATAATCAGTTTCTTCAGATTGGTTATGGGTTCTGTTGTGTCAATATTGAGTTAAAATCATTATTCTCTAAATCTGCTTGTATTTAGTTTTGAATTTGCTTTGAACTTGTCTGGAGAGTCCTAGGCGCCAGTACTGAACAACCTTTCATCATTCTAAATCAAATTATTTTACAATGTGACCTTTCAGCTCTGCCAGTACAGATACTCTACATTTAAATAGAATAAGGAGAGCGTGCCTTCGTTATTTTAAGAACCATGTAGAGGTATACCAAACACACCTTCCACTAAAGTGGAGTTTTACATAGTATCTAACTGAGTGCCCTTACAGCAGTGGTTGGCAAATGGCTATGTCTCCTGGCAAGATTGCATCAAGGGCTGAGTGAGAGTGGACTTCATTTTAGTATTACCGCAAGGGGATTGCCAAGGGGATCCTCCATATGACCTTCATATTTTTCTTGCAAGTAAGCAGAAAATTAAGGTGTAGATGTACTAAGATGGGTCAGTCGCAGTGCAAACATACCGCAGTTTGCATTTTGGTTTCGACAGTTCGCAAAGTGCACATTTGGTCGTATGTACTAAGAAAAATATGTTAATGAAGAGAGCTGCAATATACTAATTTAAATATTATTTGTGTTATCTTAGAGAGATCTCTAGCGAGAGCTGTACAACATTGTTCAGATAAACAGCGGGAGTTGAGTTGTGGTTTGCTGCAGCAGAGAGTGCCCGAAGGGTAACGTCTATACATGCAAGGGTGCAAGAATAAAAATAACATTGTTTTTGTTAAATGTAAACATCATCTGTAAAATGCATTCTGTTCTGTTTTCATTGTACCTATTTTAATACTGTTATATATATAAAAAATGAAAGGCAGTTTAATCCCATCAGATTCTATAGTGGGTCCCCCACATTCACCCCCAAAAAGCTTTTTCATAATCACACAGTAGCCCTCGCTAAACCGGACATATTTGTCCAACATAAGGAGGTGTCGGGTTTAAAAACAATACAATAAAATTGCACACACACATGCATTTACAGTTCTTGATGTATAATAATTAAAATTTACATCATTGTGCTGAAATAACACTAGTGTGTTTTGGGAAGGCTACACGTTAAATTATGTAAAAATATCAATCTGTACAGTATGACTATACAGTATACAGTACAGTAGTAAAACCAAAGGATTACCTTACACACTTTTTTGTACTTTAGCCTACTGGTAGCACAAAATAAATCAAGCTGATTTATTGGTGTACAAGGTTATTTTTAATTGAAACTAAATAATTTTAGGTATTATTATTTTTAACTTGGTCTACTTAGTAGCCTAGACAATTAACACACAATAGATCACGGTCCTATACAGATGCTCAGAATGAGCTGGAGGGGTAAGTGGCACATGTTTGCAGTCTATTGCTCCCAACACACTGGGAAAACCAGAAATGTCATAGAAATTAGTTTTCAAGGCTTGTAAGTACACCCTGAGCACAACTGGCAACACACGAGAAAAAGCGGACTTGGAAATGCCAGCAACAACTGAGGCTGTTTAAAACATGCTTTCAAAAGTATAACAAATTGATGCAATTGTAAGTGTTGCAATTGCCCAAGGTGTTAGTACATCTCATTACAATATTTTTGATCCCCCTGTTTTTGCGAATTTCTGCAGGAACGCCCAGAATTACATATTTATTTAAGGCTAAAGTGCAAATAAGAACTACGGCTGCAAAGCATTCGTAAAAATGATGCTAACAGTGTTGCGTTTGTTTAGTACATTTCACACTACACTTCCGACTGGTTTGCAGGTGGTTTGCAACGATTATAACAGGTGCAATACTTTCGTACATCTACCCCATAGTGTTTTGTAATATCAATTCCAAAGTACAGTGCTTGCTGATTGTGATGATACATTTATGCCTTGCTATGGTACTGGAATCTTCAAATGATAGACAGAAATGCATAATAACATAAAACACAATTTAAAAAGTAGCAATACATTTACTTTTAAATACTTCATTGCGTTATGACAAATTCAACGATAAATGACAGGAACACAGAATAACAAACAAAATTTTAAAGTAGCATACATTTTTATTTTAAATGCTTCATTGCGTTATGACAAGTTTAATGAGAAAAATTGCACTTTTGTCCTGCAATCAGCTTTAGAACACCAGGTGTGATAGAAGCGGCTATGAGTAGGCAGTCCTCCAAAGATTCTTGTGTCAGTCTGTTTCGTACTTCTGTTTTTAATAATGCATTAATTGTGGAATAAGCCTGTGAGGCGTGTGAGTAAAAATGGATTTTCCAGACAGCGATTTACGTGTAAAATAAATACAAATTTTAATTTAATATTACATGGAAAAGAAAAAAACAATAAAGAAGGATGTGAGGGAGGGAGTGCTGGAGTAATCAAAAATAAAGGAATGGAAGCCTCTTAATCCTCTTCGTGATCTGCTCAATCCAAAAATTAAACAAAAAGGAATAAAAATAGAAAAGAGCAAAGTTAGTAAGGCCTCCGTCCATAATTAAAAATAAATAACATAGTCCACCCCGCAAGTAATTCCCTCCAGCCTTTTTCCCCGCCTCTATTCCTCAGGACCAACCCTGAACACAGTAGCACGTTCCCTTTAGTATGCAAACCCCGCCCCGGTAGTCAGTGGATCACCAATCCCAGACTGACAGGTATCCTTAACTTCACTTGACTCCAGTGGCTGGAATTTACATACTCGTACTTCCGCCCCTCACTAAGGTGCCGCCCCTCAAAAAGATGACTTTTGTCATGATCACAAGACCTTGGTAAGGGAAGTCCCGAGTTGGTTTGATGCCTTCTACTGTTGGGAGGCTGAATTGCAGACCAAAACCCCTTTGACTCATCACAAAGCCGCTTTGCAAATGTAAGTAGATCCAAACATGGAGAGCACAAACAGCCAGCGGTAGTTGTCTGGACATATATATGGGGGTGGGGGGTATTGCAAATGACCCATTCTGCGGCTGCCCGCGGGTCATCTGGCCCCCCGTCAAATTTAATTGCTGACCGCTGCTTTACAGTATACAAATATTTCAGTTATGTACAGTATATCATTTCTGTACATTTTAAGAATGTCAATCTCACAATTGAAAAACAAAATACAATGCAGTCGCCTCCAGTCAGTATGAGGTTATCTGTGCAATACCAGACAGCAAGAGATTTAACTTGGGTGGCAGGCTGTACAAGTAATTCAGTGTTGTTGGAGAGATACAGTAATGATTTCTGACACTGTAGGGGGCAAACCCAAAAAAGAGATTACCTTTAAAAGAAATGGCTAAGCCTAAGTCTAATCTTCAAAACTAGGTCATTAAACAAAAGAAAGTATGTATTACTGCTTGGATTTTTACATCAGAGGTTGAGGTGTCTCAATATACAAAAATAATTCTACATCCTTTTCTTTATTGAACTGTAATTTACTCAACGTGAAAGTGTTTTTTATGCTTAGTCAGTTGTTATTATGAGTTTGGTTACAAGTTTAGTAATGTTTCCTGCTTTTTGACAATAGAAAAACAACTTCACCAAGTATAATAATGAAGACTGTGGTAATTACTGAATTAGAACACTAAAATAGAACACAATTCAAGCTCTTAAGGGAATATATACAGTGGCTTGCAAAAGTTTTGACCCCCCCCTTGGCATTTTTCCTATTTTGTTGCCTTACAACCTGGAATTAAAATGGATTTTTTGGGAGTTTGTATCATTTGATTTACACAACATGCCTACCACTTTGAGGATGCAAAATATTTTTTTATTGTGAAACAAACAAGAAATAAGACAAAAAAACAGAAAACTTGAGCGTGCATAAGTATTCATCCCCCCAAAAGTCAATACTTTGTAGAGCCACCTTTTGCAGCAATTACAGCTGCAAGTCTCTTGGGGTATGTATCTATAAGCTTGGCATATCTAGCCACTGGGATTTTTGCCCATTCCAAGGCAAAACTGCTCCAGCTCCTTCAAGTTGGATGGGTTACGCTGGTGTACTGCAATCTTTAAGTCATACCACAGATTGAGGTCTGGGCTTTGACTAGGCCATTCCAAGACATTTAAATGTTTCCCCTTAAAACACTCAAGTGTTGCTTTAGCAGTATGCTTAGGGTCATTGTCCTTCTGGAAGGTGAACCTCCGTCCCAGTCTGAAATCTCTGGAAGACTGAAACAGGTTTCCCTCAAGAATTTCCCTGTATTTAGCGCCATCCATCATTCCTTCAATTCTGACCAGTTTCCCAGTCCCTGCCAATGAAAAACATCCCCACGGCATGATGCTGCCACCACCATGCTTCACTGTGGGGATGGTGTTCTCGGGGTGATGAGAGGTGTTGGGTTTGCGCCAGATATAGAGCTTTCCTTGATGGCCAAAAAAGCTCAATTTTAGTCTCATCTGACCAGAGTACCTTCTTCCATATGTTTGGGGAGTCTCCCACATGCCTTTTGGCGAACACCAAACTTGTTTGCTTATTTTTTTCTTTAAGCAATGGCTTTTTTCTGGCCACTCTTCCGTAAAGCCCAGCTCTGTGGAGCGTACGGCTTAAAGTGGTCCTATGGACAGATACTCCAATCTCCGCTGTGGAGCTTTGCAGCTCCTTCAGGGTTATCTTTGATCTCTTTGTTGCCTCTCTGATTAATGCCCTCCGTGCCTGGTCCGTGAGTTTTGGTGGGCGGCCCTCTCTTGCCAGGTTTGTTGTGGTGCCATATTCTTTCCATTTTTTAATAATGGCTTTAATGGTGCTCCGTGGGATGTTCAAAGTTTCGGATATTTTTTATAACCCAACCCTGATCTGTACTTCTCCACAACTTTGTCCGTGACCTGTTTGGAGAGCTCCTTGGTCTTCATGGTGCCGCTTACTTGGTGGTGCCCCTTGCTTAGTGGTGTTGCAGACTCTGTGGCCTTTCAGAACAGGTGTAAATATACTGAGATCATGTGACAGATCATGTGACACTTCGATTGCACACAGGTGGACTTTATTTAACTAATTATGTGACTCCTGAAGGTAATTGGTTGCGCCAGATCTTATTTAGAGGCTTAATAGCAAAGGAGGTGAATACATATGCACGCACCACTTTTCCGTTATTTATTTTTTAGAATTTTTTTAAACAAGTTATTTTTTTCATTTCACTTCGCCAATTTGGACTATTTTGTGTATGTCCATTACATGAAATCCAAATAAAAATCCATTTTAATTCCATGTTGTAAGGCAACAAAATAGGAAAAATGCCAAGGGGGGGGTCAATATTTTCGCAATCCACTGTATATGACATTGTTGACCACTTTTCCTGATACTACCAGAATTGTATTTACTATAATATCAAAATATTCTCATTAATATAGTAAAGTATGCCAAATGGATTTTCTCAAAACAACAACAAAATCACTTCCATTTTTAATAAAGTATTTTCCATTATCGGTCCTTTTCTTGTTCAAACTTTTCCTTATTGCTGTGAATGAAACAAAATCCATTAATCATTTTCAGTACCTGCAACAAATTAGTTTTAACGGATTTCATCAACAACTGATATACAACTCAACATTCATTCTGTATTACCGGAAGAAACTGGAAGATTTTCTAAGATAATCCACTTTATATTATAGGAATGACTGCATGCTGGCTCACACAACAAATATGTGGCATGTATAAAACCCTCAGGAAACACCTGGTAACCTGGAAATCTTGACTTAATTTAGTCATGTAACTTAAACTCCTCTTTCAGATAGTACACAGAGAAGTGAAATTTACACTATTATACTGTACCACTGCTGCGTGGGTTTTGTACACAGAAACACAGAGAGCTAGTTCTGATTACACTGCAGTTGAATTCCAAATCCTAGTTCCATTATGTTTTGCCACTCTTCAAAGCTTCAAACTGATTTTAAATAACCTCTTTGTTTATTGGTGCATGCAAGTACACAAGTGACAGAGGCACGTAAGTAGAGTAGGCCATTTCAAGATATGGATTCAGTGCATGGGTGAAGTGACGATGTGGAACCAAATGTAACATTTCTATTGCGTTTATGAAAAGACTCTGTAAATCATCTGAGTCTACACTCTATACATTTCTCATACATGGACAATTTTTATATTTTTCATGCTACTAACACTTGACCTACAGTGTAAGTTCCATAAAACTTGAACTGATATGTTTTTTTTTTTTTTTTTTTTTTTTTTTTTTTTTTTTTTTTTAACCTATTGAAAATATAGCAGCTAGAACAGCTCAAGTCATGTCAAAAAATATAGGGATCTATTCAATTATTCAATTGATCTAAACAGTGATGGAGAAACCAACATATCTAATAGTGTGTCTCTTAAGGGCATTTTTGTCTTTAACAGTAATTTAAACTGGTGGGCCACATTTCATTTTTCTTCGGCAGTGGCATGCTAATCTTTACTTAAATTACAATTTTAAAGTATAAACCTTTTTTTTCAGAAATACAACAGGAAATTGGACTGGCTTTAAGTATTTAGAAATACTAACATAAATCAATAAATGCAATAATATACATTTTTGGCTAGAAATATTTGCATTACAGAAAGACTTCCAGTCAAAACTTTTGTCATTTAATTTATTACGTTTATTTACGTATTTCTGAATTTAGCAGCATTGAGTGTTTCGTAAACTGAAAAGCTGTGCAGTACTTTGGATTGTTTAGTCTTTTAATTGAAAATTATTTTCAGGCTGTTTATTGCATTTACTACATTTAACAGTATCATTAAATGCTTAGAAATCCATATTATCAAATGCCAGTGATGGCAGCTATCCAGGATGCAATTAGAGACACCAATAAAACTAGCTTTGGATATGAATATTCTTAAATAGAAAAAAAAAAAATCTTTTAAACTAGACATTTTGAAACAAATAGTTTACAATAAAGTTATACAGCTCTTTTTCAGAGAAACATCTTAAATTGATTACACTATGTAACACAATTTTTGTTCCTGGGTGGTAAGTGTTATTTCCTAATTGCTTATGCCTCAAAAGTATAGAAAATGGCTATTATTCCCTACAAACTTTGCTTTTGTGACCAGGACAGTGATATTTTGAAATTTACCTATTTCCAATGAGAAAACGGACGAATTTGTGTCTTTTCGTTCACATAAAGTCAGAAAAAAACAACGTATGAATCCAAATTAACATGTATTTATACTAAAGTAATACAAAAATGACTACAAAAGATTTAGAAGTGAGTAGTTTTTCGAGATTTATGATTATACTGTAAATCACTTTCATGAATCAGCCCCCAAATGTAGTCTCCCATCATGTTCTCGTTATACTGTCCTTGGTAGCAGCGTTCAAAGTCCAGAATATCCTAGTGGAAGCACTCACCTTGCTCCTCCGAGTACGCGCCCATGTTCTCCTTGAATTTATCAAGATGAGCATCAAGGATATGGACTTTGAGGGACATCCTACAACCCATTGTGCCTAATTCTTCACGAGAGTCTCAACCAGCTCCATATAGTTTTTGGCCTTGTGATTGCCCAGGAAGCCCCAAACCACTGCGACAGCTGTTCCAAGCCGCTTTCTCCTTACTAGTGAGCTTCTTGGGGAATTCATTGCACTCTAGGATCTTCTTTATCTGTGGTCAGACGAAGACACCGACTTTGACCTTTGCTTCAGACAGCTTAGGGAAGAAGTCTTGAAGGTACTTGAAGGCTGCCGACTCCTTATCTAGAGCTCTGAAAAATTGTTTCATAAGGCCCAATTTGATGTGCAGTGGTGGCATCAGCACCTTACGGGGGTCCACCAGTGGCTCCCACTTGACGTTGTTCCTCCCCACAGAGAACTCTGTCTGCTGTGGCCAGTCCCGCCTGTTGTAGTGCGCCTTGGTGTCCCTGCTGTCCCAAAGGCAAAGATAGCAGGGAAACTTGGTAAAACCACCTTGGAGACCCATCAGGAATGCCACCATTACAGCCTTTTGATGCCATCTCAGAAAAATGCAGATATGTATCCACTTAGGCAGCTGAAACTAAACTGAACTGGTGGGCTTAAGGCCCCTGTATTTATACTACTATTTATATTACTGGAAAGTTCTAGAAAGTTCTAGAAGTTACTCCAAGTTTACTCAGCATTGAATCTATCTGGAATGTTCTGGAAAATAGGTACATTTCAAAATATCATTGTCCTGGTCACAAAACCAAAGTTTGTGGGGAATAATAGCCATTTTCTATACTTTTGAGGCATAAGCAATTAGGAAATAACACTTACTACCCAGGAACAAAAAAAAAAAAAAAAAGTTGTTACACGGTGTTATAGATAACAAAATAATTGTATAAATCTTACCTGTCATGCACTTGTATTTCTTTTACAGGTCTCTAATGTGAAGTTTTGAAAGAAACACATAGTCCAGTAAACAAATATGCATGATTTCTGGTACTAGACTAAGTTAAAGACATTTCTGTTTGCAAGCCATGTGTTCAGAAACTGTATTATTACACCTACTGGGTGAAATTGGCCCCACCCCTTCAATTGTATATTTCCTGTCACTTAACCAACCAGCTGTGTCCCCTTGGCATGCTTTCAACCAGTAACATGCTTTAACCCATAAGCTAATATTAAGGTGTAATTACCCAGGAAGTGCAAGAGCAAGTGATTAGCAGCCATAAAAAATGCAGCGTATGTAAAGAATGGTGTTCACCTGGTGTTGTGCACCCGCTTTCAAATTTGCACTGTGCCATCATTAATCCATTAAAATTATACTAAAATGCATTAAAATGAAGAAAACAGCATGGGCGGGATCTGAATACTAAACGGGCGCAAACATTGTAATGTGATGTAAAGATTCTGCCTTGCACTTAGGCAATTGCTGACCCTCCAAAAACTTTACACCTCTTCGTACAAGGTGCAAACCATTGTAGAAGTGAGTAATTAAGAGCTGTATAAAAGCACACACCTGCAGAGACCCTTCAGTGGCTTCAGGATGGCTGCTGTCGTTCACTTCCTGATGCGACGACACTTGGCTCTTGTTGAGGAGAGGCAGGAACACGTTCGGAGGCGAAGGGCAAGACGAAGAAGACCCTGCATATTCAATCCCAGGGTCTCTTTGTTTGGGATGCCAGAGTATGCAGTGCTAAAGTATTATTATCTCACTCCACAGGTCATCCTAGACCTAATAGCTGAACTGAGGGATGAGCTAGACCCCAGTGTAAATCTAGGGACCGCTATCCCTGCACATGTGATAACGCTGTGTTCTCTGCATTACTTAGCCTCTGGTTCCTTTCAGACCACAGTTGCAATGTCTGGAGGGAAAGCCCAACCCACCTTGTCCAGAGTGCTAGGCACATTTCTGGATGTCATGCTAAAAAGGGCAGGTCAATACATATAATTTCCCAAGGATACTAGCATAACTGATGTTGGCTGAGGCTTTTCCAAACAACTCTGTTTCATGCTGAGCAGTTCCTTCTCAGAAAATTGTTCTTTTCCTGTGCGCCAAGAGGACTTTGCCACCTTTCCTTTGTCCACATAACATGTTTGATTTCCTATCAACTGTACTCTTTTTAAGACAATTTAGGATTTAAAGACATGGACTACATTTCATAAGCTATCTTCATGCATATGCTGAAGCACCTACTGCATGGAAATAACCCAGAAAAAAATACATTTAAAAAATACAAAATAAAGCACCAAAAATCACTGAAAATGTAAAAGCACTTTTGGAGTACCATATGAACTATTACTATATGAAATGATATCCCCACAGACTAAATTAATATGCACAAAGCTCTTATGTCATTTTGTTTACGTATAGGAGGAGAGATTTCACTGATGAGTAAATATCATAAAAAAACTTTAAATGTATTTGTTAGGTTGCTTGCGTGTGGGTGTTGCATAGAGTAATTTATTTAGGAGTGCGTGTGTGTGTATATATGTCTTTCTATCCCACTCGCTTTGGGACTTGAAACTACACCCACCATCTGCACCTCAACATGTGCTTCACAGTCTGCTAGTTTTTGCCACCACTCCTGCCATTTGTGGAGAATCAAATAAAAAAATAATAACACCTTAGTCTAAAAAAATTTTCTCTAATTCCCAGTGTCAGGAAGGTTTATAATTAATAAACCCTAAGCTAAAAAATGTAAAAATTAAACTGTTAAAAATTAATTCAGAAAATAGCACCTCATGTTCATTCTGTCCAAGACATGATTAGAAAGCCAGTTTTCTAAAAAAAAAAAAAGCTGAATACTTCTCTCTAACTTCACAATCTGCAGTACTTAGTACAGCACTGAAAATAACTAGTTTTTTGTATTATTGTTACTTTAGTGAGTTGACATCTCATTATCTAATGTACATGGCTTTAATTATTTCCTGTGTGTTGACAGCTGGCTTCAGAGATATGTTAAGCTTTCATGTTTAAAGGAAGAAAACTGACAGCTTTGCATATGCCATAGTCAATCTACCTTGGCATGCCATGTAATTGTTAGTTCCTGATAACCAAAAATTGTAAAACCTATTAAAATAACAGTCTCTCGTTGGGTTTGCTAGATGTGCCAGATGGTTTGACACAATGGGTTCACTAGGACAGTATTTTAGTTTTGTTTTGTTTTTTACATATTGCAGCAATCTGCGCTATTTGAGGGAAACAGACTCAGGGAGACCAGATGAGATTCAAAATTGACTCTTTTAATTAATGAATAAAATAAAATGAATAAACAGCAAATTCCTGTTCGGGCCTTAGTTCACTCCCTACTCTCGCACTCGCTCCTATTTTCTCTCTGTTTTTCTCAGGCACTTGCAGATTTGCAATTCTTCGTTTCTGTTTCTCAGGATAGGCCCTCTTTCAGACTCTCACTTTGTCCCTCACATTCATGTCAACTGTGCCAGTCTCTATCTGCTCGCATTCTCCCCCTCACGACTCGCCACTACCCCTACTTATAGCCTCGGGGGAATGTCCGCCCACCACATGCACACACACTCCATACCCACACGAGAAACAAGATTATTCATGATATTGTAACAACCTTGGTGATAGCATTGTCATTGTGTTTGTCCTGTCTGTATTGTTTATTATATCTCATGTGTTGTTCAGTGTATTGTAAGGGTATGGGGCACGTCTTTAGTTTGTGCGTGTGTGTGTGTGTGTGTGTGTGTGTGTGTGTGTGTGTGTTGAGGTACAGTATGTTTAACTTGTTGACAAAACTTAACCTTTCATAAAGTTAAAATTGTCAGAAAAAAAAAAAAATATTGTTTCCCATATTTTAAACTTACATTTTTGCAAAAGTAATTTTCCTTGCTAACATTTCAGGTTGTAAAATCATGGTTTCTGCAGGCAGACATGCATGTTCACCAGGACAGTTTGGAACAGTTTAGGATTTTCAACTCACAATGAATGCATTCTGATATGTTTAGCTCACTGTTGACAGGTATTTGGAGGTAAGAAACAAATGTCGTATTTATTGTATTTTCATAGGGACGAGATAAGACAGCTGTACTGAAATAAGTGCTGTTTGAGATTTACAATGAGGCAACAGTGGGTTTTAGAAAAGCCTAGTTTTAAAAAAGTCACCTGGATGGGATGAATGAAACACAAAATAACATACAACATGAATCTAAACAATAAGAAAGTTAAGAAACCACAGTATTTTCAAAGTACTACACAGCAGAAAAAAAACGCCCAAGCAAATGAGTTGAAACTAATCCAGGAATACCTTGTGCTCATGAAATACCTTGCGATTGCTCCTAACAGTAAGGTTTATTTTTGCCAAGACATTCCAGACATGTTTGTGGATAACAGTGCCGCTCAGCCCAGAATTCAGGATGAATAGGATGCTGATCTTCTGGAATTGCTAAGAAAGGCAAAAAAAAAAAACAGAAAGCACATCGTACTCCTATTTAAAACACCTAATAATTTTGCAAAACTAAAACCAAACAACTAAGTTGTCATAAGCACTCCCAGTGTGTTTTATATGTAATTTTGTAACATTAACATGGTTATTTCTCCTGTCAAAAAAAGAATGGAGGAAACGCTTTGAAAATATAGCCCCACATATCATACCAAGTTGCTTGCAGAGGCTTTAAAGATGTCTGAAGTGAGACCATTCTGAATCTAAATTTATTAATAGACATTTAGAAATGTCTTCAGGCATTTAATTTAAAAAAAATCATAACAGGAATAAACACTTAAGAATGTTACAAATGTGCAGCAGTCATAAACCAATCTGGTTTTGGGTCTGGGAGTAACTTACCCTCTAATTTTAACACTGAGAGTAAAAGTGTATTTTCAGGGGGTAAAATGCAACATTACCTTGAAGTCATGTGTAATCCTGATAAATACTGAACAATATTTAATGGTAATGGAGTAAGCATTGAAAAAGAGCCTTCCATTTCAACTGCAATGCAACTTTGAACTACTGTACAACCACACGTGTGTTCTACAAGGTTCTTTATCGGCTCAGCATGTTTTTTTTTTCGAGGTATCACACTGACTCTGCAAATTAATTACGTTACTTATAGTTTAACATTCAATTCTTAAACTCAGTGAACACGTTAAAACTTATAAATAAAGCCATGGAAAAATAAAATATGGAAATGCATTAATAAGTTATAAAACAGTTTGTTTAATATTATAGGCACCTATTTAGCGATTGCCTCTGAAGATGGTTCCAGTTGGTTGCCTTTCAATTCGAAGATGACCGCCAAATTGAATAACTTTGGGATATACCTGCTTGTCAGGTATTCGCTGAGCATTTTATATCAAAGCTGCCGATAGGCCCCTCTGACAAAGTGCCCTGCCCCTGTTATGTTATGTGTTGTGTGTAAATGTTATGTGTTGCTTGTGGTGTGTTGGTATTATATATATATATATATATATATATATATATATATATATATATAATTGGTATTGGTACGTGTGAACATGAGTTGTTTAAAGTGTTTAAAATGTATATTTGTATTTAGGCACGAGGATTGCACAGCACTTCACGTGCAGGTAAAATGTAATAATATGCGAGCACAGGGAATTGCACTTTATTAATTCACATGCAGTTGTATCAAGACTCCAATTGAATGACTGATTAGCAATCGAGTCTCGGTACAGCTGCATAAAAGCAACATGTTTTCACTCACTCGGAGTTGTGTGTTCAGTGAGTGGAGAACAGGATTGGAGACGGAGGTTATAATAATAATAATAATAATAATAATAATAATAATAATAGTTAAATATCAGCTCACCTTATTTGTCTGTGTACTCTGTTTTGTTTGTCTCTTTATTTTGCGTGTCCTGTGTGTTTTGTCTTTACAACCTTTTATTTTCTGTCTGTTTCATTATTAAACGCTGAGCGAAACCAATCGCTCAGCTTCACCAAACTCCAACATTCTGTTGTTTATTTCCTGGTTGCTGTTTCTGGTTTGACGTCACCCACTGCAGCCATCTTTGTGACAGCCCCTCACCTCCTCGATGG
Organism: Polyodon spathula; assembly: GCF_017654505.1. Taxonomy (NCBI): domain Eukaryota; kingdom Metazoa; phylum Chordata; class Actinopteri; order Acipenseriformes; family Polyodontidae; genus Polyodon; species Polyodon spathula. The sequence continues at coordinate 95,077,526 of NC_054534.1, forward strand.
CCTAGGTGCCCCAACACTCCACAACCTCTCTGCCTCGGTGTTTTAGCATCCTCAGTACCTCAAGGGCTACACGCCTCGGCATCACAATGGCTCGAGGTTTTTCAAGCCTGTGCAGCGGTGCCTTCGGTGCACATTTTATCAGAGCCTCGGTGCCTCAATGCTTCGGCATCCTCGGTACCTCGAGAGCTACATGCCTCAGCGTCTCGATGCCTCCCTCGAGGTTTTTCAAGCCTGTGCAGCGGTGCCTTCGGTGGCACGCTGCCCAAGAGCCTTGGTACCTCAGCGCTTCGATGCCCTCGGTGCCTCGAGGACTCCACACCTTGGCACTTCGATGCTTCAAGGTCTTTCTAGCCTTCCACTCCAATGCCCTCGAGACCCTCGGGCCCCCGGTGCTCCATAGCCTCGGTACTTCAGTGCTTTGGCTCTGTCGACGCTCCAAAGCTACAAACCTTGACTAAAATGTCTAATTTCCACCTGTGCGCATCCTGCAGTCGGAAAATCCCTCCGCAGGACAAACACACCCTGTGTGTAAGACGCCTGGGCATTGAGCATTCCTCTGCTGCCTTGGCAGACACGTCGTCCTGGTCCTTTTGCGTTGGGTCTAAGGATAGGTCCTCCTCTCCAGGGAGTGTTTGCACCCATCAGAATGGCAACTGCACCCTCAGGTGGTGCAGCGTATTTGGAACGCTTCAGGGAAACTCAGGTCGACCTCTTTTCCACGGCAGAGATGGCCCATTGATCCCTATGGTTCTCCCTCTGCAACTGCAGGGGTCAACTAGGCGTTGACACCTTAGCACACTAATGGCCCAAAGCACCTTTAAACCCCTATACTGCTGCTCCCTGCCTTCCTCGAGAAGGTCAGGAGAGAGGAAGCAACAGACTCCTGGTGGCCCCCGGATGGCACAGGGGAACCTGGTTTTCGAATCTCTGCCAGCTGCTGCAGGGCCAGTCCTGGGAGATCCCTCTGTGTACGGATCTCCTCAATCAGACAAAAGGCACACTCTGGCACCCAGAACTAGGCAAACTCCAACTGTGTGTCTGTCACCTGAACGGGACAGTCTAGACGCGGTACTGGTGGCACTAACTAATGCCCAGTTTGAGCTAATAGATACCATAGAGCTGAAATATCTCTCTATGAAGACAGCCTTTCTATTAGCTATCAACTCCGCTAAGCAGGTCAGTAAGCTACAGGCACTCTCCGTGCACAGTTAATGTATGCGTGTTTGGGATGATGGAAACAGGGTGTCGTCGTGCACAAACCTTGATTTCCTCCCTAAGGTGATTACATCTTTTCACTTGAATCAGTCATTGGAACTAGAGGCTTTCCATCACCCTCCCTTCACGGAGGAGTTGGATAGCAGGTTAAATTCCCTGTGCCCAATTCAGGCATTGAGATGCTATGTGATGCCATGGTGAATGGACCCGAGTTAAAGCCCTTTCTAAGCAGCGACTGTCCCATTGGATTGTGGATGTGGTTTCGACTGCGTATACTAATGCCGGCCTACTCCCACCTGAGAGGGTGGCCGCGCACTCAACCAGAGGTGTGGCTATGTCATGGGCCCTCTTCAGAGGTGTGTCGTTGGCCAATATATGTACTGTGGCTAGCTGGACTACACCGCATAAGTTTACCAGGTTCTACCGACTTAATGTCATAGATCCCTCTATGCCTTTAATATGCACTAGGGTCCTTGAGGTTGCACACTCACACCACCAACACTATGTGGTGGTAGCGAGATGTCCCTCAGATGCTGTCCGCTCATTCTCCCTTACGATGGTTCTGGTACACTTTCCCAAAAGTACTCAATTTGGCGATCATTGAAAGGGAACGACAGGATATGGCTGTAACCCCGATTCCCTGAAAGAGAAGATGCAAGGTCACATCACTCGCATTCGCATGTTCAATGCAAAAGAGGATGATGTCTCCGCACAGTGACTATTTATTACCTCGTTGAGGTGGGACCGAGGACGTCACTCCATGGAGGGACCTATCGGCAGCTTTGATTTAAAATGCTCAGCGAATACCTGACAAGCAGGCATATCCCAAAAGTATTCAATTTGGCAAATAAGCAGCTTATCTGAACAGATGATACACCCTTACCATTACCAGAAACTACAGTCATATTTAAAGCTATAGTTTTCCACAATCAATCATGTAAAGTTGTACAAAGTCTATTGCCTGCATTGCAACAAAGGAAAATAAATTACAATACAGGTCACAAAGGTGGGTTAAATACAAACAATTCAGTATGAAACCTGTAACATTATTATATAAAACACTCTGTTATTCTTTGGTTACTGTCTATTTTTTGGTTATGGAAATATTAAAATGAAAATATATTAATAAAATAAAATATTAGACTGTGCCAGCATTCCTGATATTACTTGGGAGGAAGTTTCAAAGGCTGCGAGCAGAACAATTAAAGGCCCTTGTCTAGAACCTTGTGTTTTTTGCAAATACGAAATAACAGGAAATAAAACTAAATGCAACATATAAAAAGAAATAAAACGAAACATCATTATAAAGCAAACATAGAATGACATTATACAAAAAATACTTTACATAAATACTTGCAGTTGTAGTTGTCAAGACTCAGCTGTTAGACACAGTCTGAAGGGAAATGGAAGCTCTGACTAGCACTTGTGCAGATGTATAATTTGGAGCGAGCCATTCCCACTTTTGGGAATTAAAATTGTAATGGAAGAGAAGAGACCACATAACAATTAAACAACGCTGATGACAAAATAATTATGTGTAGATTTTGCAACTGTCGCACACATCTTTTAAAAATTCTTCATTCTGAAGTAGGAAAGAATTACAGCGCCGACGTTTAGCTCCGAGAGTTCCTGGAACTAAATGAGTACAAGACAAGAGAATGATCAGATATAAGAACAGACAGTATATCCATGGAGATAACATGCTGAAAAATATTTGGGGAAATACAAATATATCAATACGATTGTACACGTTGTGTATATACAAAAAAAAAAAAGTTAAATCTTTAACATTTGGGTTTCTGATATGCCACGCATCCCATACATTTAGTTATTGCATGAAATTTTGAAAACATTTGAAAGTGGAAGGGAGAGACAGGGCTGTGTTTTCTGGTGAGGTATTGAGTGCTGGATTAACCATCAAAGTAAAGTTCCCCCCAAGAACAATTGCACACTCTAGAAACCCGATTGGGTGCGTAAACTGATGCTAAGCACAGTTTAACATTATTCAGAGTGACCAGTACATAACATAGACAGCCCTCAGTGTCATTCTGATAATCATTAATAGTGAGATTGATCTTTCTATCATCCACAGTCAGTAACCACTTTTATCTACTCAAAGCACAAGAGTGAGCAATCATTTTACAATGTCGATTTAGCAATCTGTGCAGATTTTAGATGGGTCTCCTGAATTAGTGCAAATAATAACACATTTACGATGAAGCAGATCAAGGCAATTAGCTCTTTTAACAGGTGTGTTTAGCCCACGCATGTTCCATGATGTAATACCCATTAGGAAGGTGACAGCAAAGAGAGAAGGTAACACAGCCTGACAATTATATCAGAAAAATAATATATAAGCAATGTAACATACTTCAGTGCATTTTGCAATATTAAAATAATGAGCCCCACATAACCATATGTAACACATACAATTAAACTAAAGAACAGAAATAAACATAAATTTACTTCTACAGAACCGACCAGCTGGGGCAGGCAACATTGAACCCCCCCCCCCCACATTAGCCAGCAATCAAACAGAAAAGTTTAGCTTCTGTGGGTTCCATACTGAAATTAGTGATTCCATGCCCAAAAACCCAAGGTAAATTACCTTTCAAAGAGGTATCACATAACAGTAGTAGTACACTTACAGAAAGAAATATAATGATTGCAAGATTAATAGCAAACCCCAAGTTAATGGATGTCTAGCAGCATTTAAACCAAAACACTTCCTCACTGTCAATAAAAATTCACTACAATACTACCCCCCTGTCTGCCTTCAGTATAGCTTTCTGTCATTGTATCGGAATAATTTAAAGATTAATATGCATGGCTTCTTCCTTTGTGTACTAGATACGATGGGCTCTTTTGATCTCAATAGTATTATTACCAGCTAGGGAGGGGAGCCATCTTGGGGTGTTCTTTTTCTGAAGAAACGCGATCATGTCTTCCCCTTCCAGTCTCTCAGGTAAACCAAGAAGCGCAGGTTGGAACAGAGATTCCGGTCCTCAACTTCAGCTAGACAAGACTTGAACAGTAAAATCTCCACAGAGGAATCTCTGATGCTATCCCTGTTCTGTCGCTGTGCAGCTTGCAGAATATCTATTCTCGTACGGTCATTATCAACAGACTAAAACTTTTCCAATAACCCACGAAAGCTGAGTTGCCACAATTTAAAAAAAAAAAAAAATATATATATATATATATATATATATATATATATATATATATATATATATATATATATATATTCATATATATATTTTCATATTAAGCCCCTTTCACACGGGTATGCTCTACCCGGGTCAGGACCCAGTATCAGGCGAGTCATGGGAGTGATTTCGTGCTGCTTTTGATAGCGTTAACCTGGGTGACAGACACAAGTAAACAAGACTTTAGTTTGATCCTCACTCAATAGTATAGTTGTTTTCAGGCTTAAGAGTTTATTAAACAATATTAAACAGGGCTGCTGGCAGGTTTGTAGTGGTGGAAATAAGATTTAAAAAATAAGATTTAGAAGCGGTCAAAGCCAATTTATATTGTATGTATTAGAGTGCCATCTGTGGTGAAAAAGTAAACTTCTGCATTTAGCACATGTTCAGTTACCTGAGATGCTATTTAAACTGTACTGGCATTCTCTCCCAGCTATGAGCTATCTGTTGATGACATTACTTTCTAATACAATGGAGAATTCTGAGAGTGAGACAAGGATGATTTGGCCTTTGTAAGACACTTTTTTTTATTATTTTTTTACAGGAAGGATCTTACGACATCATACTAAGAGAAAGTTCAAAATGAACTTCAGGCTTTCACTAAACTCACAATTGAAAACATGAAGAAAAAAAAAGTAGGCACTCTCACAAATAATTTTAAAAAACAAAAAAAGACAAACAGCGTGGCTCGCCAAGGACTTGACTGTGTTTACAGTAACTATGAAGACATCTCCTTATCATAAGACAGATCATAAAAACAAACATTGAGTACCATTACAAAGAATGTTTCCTGTGACGAAAATCCGAGAAACTGTGATACACAAGGTGAGTTGACTACAGCATATGCAAAGTTGGACAATACAGGAGAAATGACTTAAAAGTCTTAAAACTTTCAATACACAGGGGACCTTGGGTAGCTAGGGTGGCACTGACTCAGTCAATGTGACTAGCGAGATCTGAACGCAGGGCAGAGTATGTTTAAATACTGTAAAATGAAATGTATACATTATATTGACAGTCAATTATATTTATCAAATAGTCAGTGGTTATCATTAAACTGTTTCAGTAATTTGCCATTTACAGACAGTCTTTAAACTCAGCTTCTTATTTGTCTCAGAATTTAAAATCTTCAAAACACACCTTTAAAAAAATCCTCAAAATAATTACAAAAGCAGAATGGAACTGGTCAGTATTGTTTAAAAAGGTTCACTGTGGTAGTACAACTAATAAAGAATGAGATAGATGCTATCCTTCATCTCATAAACATAGTTACCTGATGATAATGTAATCATTCCACCCTCATACTGTGACATATTGTAACATGTACTATATCTTTATTTTTTACGATTGTATGGAGTGTTCAAAAAGGAAGCTACGCAGTCGCTCTGGGCAGCTGGTCATGGCTCTGAGAATAGAATAGACACTAACAACACATATGTCCATCTGAAGTTCTACCTTAGAATGTTAACCTGTCCAATATGACAACAATGCAGGTACTACAATGTTCAAAACAAGTGAACATTGATAGCGCCATCACAAGCACTACTACTATAAATATCATGTCTGTGGTAATAGTTTATATATTTTGTGAAAAAAAAAAAAAAAAAATATATATATATATATATATATATATATATATATATATATATATATATATATATACACACACACACACACACACACACACACACACACACACACACACACAACATGTTTGTATTCCTATACTTGTGGGGACTTCTCATTGACTCTCATTATATTTTTATTTACTATTTCTGATTCCAGTCAGAAAAAACTCCACACAGGGTTAAAGTCGACAAACAAATTAAATATTTTGGCACTTTTAGTTTTTCTTTAAAGACATATTTAGTTCTTAGAAAGGAGTTTTACAAAGTGGGAACGGCCCCACAACGTCGTTTTCTTCAGGAGTTACTGTCTTTGTGGGGACATTTTCTCAAATTTTGTCCCCACATTGATAGTAACACCTGCCCACACACACGAACATGCACGCACGTATGCGGTGACTGTTTATATGAAAAGTTGTAGACTGTGTTCCTAACATTGATCTTAAGGAACGCACCTGTGATGTTCTTCTTCCAATATGTCATCAAATTATCGGACATACATAGTGATTGTACTCCAGAGCAGGTTCATCGAGTCTGCTACATGTATATGTACAGTATGTTTTTACTTAGACTTTCATATATCTCCATCTTACACCAAAACTATAGCTGCATTTAAAATGGAAAAGCAGTCAACATTTGTTATAATCTTGTGAGCTCAACAAATCACATCACATTGTGATATCTGATACAGTCTTTGTCTTAAAAGAAAGTCACCACTAAAACCCTGGACCAAACGAGCTCTGCGGGTTAAATGCATGCTTTGTGCTTTAATAGCGCTCCGTGACGAATAGCCACTCCCGTGACGCGAGTCAGTGAGGAAGGAGGGTTATTTGCATTGTGGGCGTGAAACTCTGCTGTGGAAGTAAGTGGTACTACCTACCTGCCTGCTATGCCACTCAAGACAAGGCGTAAGTGCAGATACTTGGAGAAGTAAACTGCTTACAGCTGTCTCCGAGGGTTCGTATATATATATATTACTTCATTGATAGATACTTCAGTTAAATGTGTCTCGTTTGAGAGTTATGTGTCTTTGTTCTTCGAAACATAATTTGAGTGCTGGTACCTTTTAAACACAGCTCCGAAAAAACAGGAAATACTGTTATCTGTACACACACCGGCAACCGACTACTAGGTAAGTGGACATTTCGTGGGGGATTACATATAGCAAATTAAACCAGCAATAGAAAATAAGTGATATTGTGAATTCGTAGTTCGGTTTTTCTAATATTGTTTCATTTAGCATTAAGTACCTTACGACGTGCAACTTTAACCCAGTGAAAAGGTACACAAAGTTATAATTCCTGTTTTTTGGTAGAGGCTTGAAGGGCAATACTGCCAAATCAGTTTTGGGAATAAATTATCTCCCGAACTTGGTACCATATTTTCTCTATTCAAGCAAATTGCGCAACTTTATATATGTATTTTTTCCCCTAGCATAAATGCATGTTGACAGTTTGCTTTGATTCTATAAAAAAAAAAAAAAAAAAAAAAAAAAAAAAAAAAAAAAAAAAAAAAAAAACAACTTAGCAATATGTCTTATTAATGTCTTTGAAGAATATAACACTGTAGTGGGCTGCCGTCATCCTCTATAGGAAATGCTGCGTGCTTGTCTTAATCCTTTATTTCAAATAGTGATGGCTAGCTATATGAATAACATTGTATTGTATAGCCTAAATCGTTTCATGTGTTGATGCCTATGTGATGTTGTTTTCCTATGCCAAGATAATCTTGTAGACAGCAAAAGCAAATAAATAAATATCGTAAAGACATATTTTGTATGTCGAGGTATGTGGATCTGCTGCAGTTTATTTTATAGCTGGGATGGGAACTGGCAGTTGTACTCCCAAATTAGGGTTCGGTTTTATTTGGTTTTGAAAACAAGAAAGGAAACTCAGCTGCTTATATATTTGTTTTAAACAAAGTTGATGCGGGTCTGGTGTCTGTTTCACTTCACTGTTTCACAAAAGTATGTTATGGCTAATTTATTTATCATGTCCGCTCAAGGTTGATACAGAACTTAAGCACCAGGCGCGGGGGTTACCACTGTTTAACGGACAATCACTGTGCTTGGTTGTGGACTCCACCCGCTCTTAACCTTTTTTAAGTTCTGTGAAGCTGTAACAATAACCATGATATTCTGTATTTGTCGTGTGATTTTTATGCTAAATGTACTGGGCTGTAGTAACTACGGATTAGAACTATGGCCATACACAGTATTGTGTCAATGTGAATTGCCATCATTTCAATGAGTAATGTAGCAATCACAACCAAAAGTGTAAGTAAATGTTAATTTCAGGTTTAAAAGATTACTTCTTTTTTTCTGCATTTGTACTGAGGCATTTCAGACTGGCTTGTTTGTTTTCAGTATCTAACATATAATGCCAATGTGTCTTATCTCCTGCTCTCACTCACTATTGTACTATGTCACTCTGTCCCTCCCCATTATCATTATATGCTGTTTTAAGAATGTTTTGCATTGTTTAGACTGAAGTCAGTATTTTAAAAAGAATCAAACAGCAATGCAGGGCTGCACAGATAATAATAATTTATTTCTGTGTAATTACCATCAGGAAAAAGAATATAGATAGGCATGAGTTTTATTTCATATGGTGCAAAGTGCTGGGTTTTCAGTAACCCTTACCATAATACAAAATTCTTATTTTTCTAAAATAACTTGCTGTGTTCTACATTGTACTTTGGAAAGGGATAGTGCATCTTCTGGTGACCTGAAGCATCCCACTTTTGTATAAAAGATTATGTGCTGTATTTCAATTTTATTTCGCTGTTCACTTGTGATTTGCTTTGAATACAATATCTATTTTTATGCTATAATAATAGACCCTAAAACTGAACATCTAATTAGCCAAGGAACTCTCAGAAGTCCATGGAAGTAGTAATCGGTGAATAATAAATGGTAATCGTTGTCTTTGTTAGTCATTGTAACAGCTAGCAATTAGGATAATGTTTCTGTACATGTCTCTCCATACCTTACGTTTCATTCTTTGTAGCCTGTAGAGACTGATGCTGCTGTATTAACACACATTTTAACACCATCTTGCAATGTGCTGTGCTTTATGTTCATTAGTTATTGGATGACAAAAATGTATGTAGACAAGGAAAACACAACAGATAAACATTAATGTTTTCACCTTGACTTGGTAGACATTAATATCACGAGTTGCGGTTGTTTGTAATGTTTATATAACAGTAGAAATCTCATACTGTACCTTTGAAATTAAATATTTGCAATATCTCTAGTAATTTTCTGTATGCAATACCAGCACTATTGAATGTGTGTGTATATATATATATATATATATATATATATATACACACATACAGTATTGTAACATGTGTTTTCATTGTCAAGTATTTACAGAAAAATATACAAAGTAAAAGATTGTCAATCATGATATATATTTTCTCATAGTGGACCACCATCACAAAGTGCTTTATAGAGGTAGGGTGTGAAATGTGCATTATATGCAGAGTCACTTACAATAGGACATTGATTAAACACCTCATGCGCAGGATGGAACACAAGGAGGTTAAGTGACTTGCTCAGGGTCACACAATGAGTCAGACAGTGAAAGAGGTGGGATTTGAACTGGTGATCTTCTGTTTATAGTCCCTGGACTTTAACCACTTTACCACACTTATATACAATGGAATTCGGTTTATCCGCGGTGTGGGAGACTAGGGGAGGCAAAGACACAAATGTAGTCCAGGAGGGGTAAAAGGACTAGACTAGAATACATGAGTAAAATGCACAAACTAATAATGTAAACCAAATTAGCGTTTACTGAAGATGTAGACAGAAGAATGTTTGTGTGTGTGCTTTGACAGTGTTACTCCTAGCAAAATATTTTCAAAATATGATACACCTCCAACCCCATTTTCCTAGCTTTTATTGCTACCAAAAATAAATGTAATATTAATAATAATAAGTAAATAAATATGATCTTATAGCTTTGTAGTAATGCATTTTATGCAGGGAATAAGCTGTTCAGCTCACAATGTTCCTTTAAACCAAGTCATGTGTCTAGCAGCTATAAATGTCACAAGGTGTTATCACTAATTTATTTCATGCATTAATATTAAGTAATGGTAGCTGTGTTGCTAGTTTTCTGGGATTTCAAAAAAAAAAAATACAATTCTATATTTAAAAAAAAAAAACTTTTAAAACTAAATAAGCCTGCTGCGTAATTAACTTTTCTTAGTCATTCAACAAAATACGTACCAGCAGGTGTGTGTGTGTTTTTTTCTTTTCATAACAGCTTTTTTAAACGGTTCACTGCTGTAAGTCCTCTTTTGTCCACCATAGTCTTTTGTTTCAGTGAGGCAAAATATTGATTTATTTCAGAGCTAAAACTCGTCAGGGAGCTGCGGACAATTGAAGTCACGGGTGAATAGGGTGTGGATAAATGAGGTTCTACTGTGTGTGTGTGTGTGTGCATAACTAACTTCCTTGAGGTCTGCTTTTTTTTTTTTTTTTTTTTTTTTAAATAAATAGAACAAATTTGAACAAAATATTTGTTTTTGTTTAAATAATAATCTGATGAATTCTTTAATAAAAATCCAGCCACCTTGGATACATTTGATAGCCTGAGAAAACTTGCCCAGGATATTAACAGCAGTGTCCAAGTTCGTAAAATTATAAAACTACAGCATGCACACAAAGGCCTAGTTTAAGTGTTTCTAAAAACATCAGTAAAGTTTTGTTTGTAATTTTTTATTCTAATTTTTTTTTTTTTTTTTCAGTAACATCTTTCCTTGAGGAATCTTCAAGTTCAAGTTGTAGGTTACTGGTACTCAAACTTTATCCCATGTGGAATTTATTTCCAGTCTCTTCACTAGGCTGAATAAAACCAGAATGAGGACTTCTGTGATGGCAGCTTTTTTGCTTGGACTGTTTCTCTTTGTATCGCAGCCACCCTCTGTTCCATCTAGACCCACTGTAAATGATGAGGCTGGAGCATCATCAAAGACTGTTGACTATGAGCAACGAAGTGCATCTTCCATTCAAAATGAGACCCAATCAGCTGTACATCCTAATGGAACCAGACAGCAACTGCCTCAAACTATTATCATCGGAGTGAGGAAAGGTGGGACGAGAGCGTTAATTGAAATGCTTAGCCTCCACCCTAGCATTGCAGCAGCAGAGAGCGAGGTTCACTTTTTTGATTGGGAGGACAATTTTGCGAAAGGCTTACAATGGTATGCCAGTCAGATGCCATTCTCATACCCCCATCAAATCACAGTGGAGAAGACTCCCGCTTATTTCACTTCCAGTAACGTGCCAGAGAGAATTTATACGATGAACAGTGCCACCAGGCTCCTCTTGATACTGAGAGACCCCACTGAGAGAATCCTCTCGGACTACACTCAGGTATTTCACAATCGTCTGCTGAAGAAAAAGCAGTACCAACCTATTGAGACTGTGCTTATTAAAAATGGGGACGTCAACATGGACTACAAAGCATTAAACAGAAGTCTGTATTACATCCACATGCAGAACTGGTTAAAGTATTTTCCTCTATCACACATTCACGTGGTCGATGGAGACATGTTGATCAAAGACCCTCTTCCAGAAATGACCAGGGTTGAGAGGTTTTTAAACCTCTCACCACAAATCAATGCCTCAAACTTTTATTTTAACAAAACAAAAGGGTTTTACTGTCTAAGGAACCATGGCAGAGAGAGGTGTTTACATGAGTCGAAAGGAAGAGCACATCCTCAAGTTGCCTCCCCAGTACTTGATAAGTTATACCAGTTTTTTCATGAGCCAAACAGGAAATTCTTTCAACTGATTGACAGGACCTTTGATTGGCATTAATTTATGTTGGTGTATAGTGGGTATGAAAATTAGCACATTCCAGCAGCATAAACTGTAAGCAGTATTAGTAGATAAGAGAATACTTCATGTAAATTAATGTTTGAAAAAAGTGTACAGTTTAAATAATACAAGGTATATATATATATATTTTTCTACAGGTTTTGAAAATATAGCAGTCAAAATACCAGTTGTGTGACTTTCTTGTTATTCCTTGATTTGCATGCTTTCTCATCTGTTGGTAATATAATTTTAACAGTGAACATATGTTTTTTGTACACTTGTGGCTGCACAGGTTTGGATTGTGAATAACTGCAAGACCATTGGTATTCCAGTAATGTATTGCAAATCTCCCATTTGTTTCAGGGTGCATAGTTTACTACAACATCTGCCAAGCAGCATATTACCAACTGTGATTACAGTGCATTTAGAAAGAAGAAAATAACCCACCAAAATGCTTATAAATGTATAAATTAACATTTATTTTTGTGTGGTTCTAAATGGTGAAGTATAATTATAATAAAATCAAAACCAAAGCACAATGTTTGTCTGTCATTTCTAAACTTTCAAACGGTTAGTACAAATTTGTGTTAAAGGGTTAAGCTTTGAGTGGCAGAACATTTAAATAATATTTACCACTTTTATCATCTGAAAAATACGATTGTGCTCACTTCTGGAATGCATTTCTAACCCTAAAGCTGCAACTGTCGCAATGGCGCTTGTATGAAGAGCTTCCCCGCCACCAACCACCTATCGGCCAGGAAGCTTTAGCTGAACTTGCTACATGTGCAACTGCAGAAAGACGTCTGCCAAATAAATAAATACATAAATATGAGTTTAAGAGCTTGGATGCTTAGGGTCATCCAGCAAGTGGGCTATTCCAGTACAGCTTTTTGTGCCTTTTTTTTTTTGTCACTTATAAAACTGCACTGCTTCAGTCCCTACTGTTCACAAAAAAAAATCACCAATCTTCTTGAGTGCCATCTTTATGCTCACTAGTGGAGAGCATGTGTTATACATATAAGTGTATACTTAAAATAAGTATATACATTGCCTAAAGTGTCTTTGACTTTACTGACAATTAAAATGCCACAGTACCTATTCAATGCGTTTTCAGGTGCAGTACAGACACCTGTTTGGGTAAAGGGATGATTTGATCGACCCTGGATTTGAACCACCCTGGATTTCTTCAAACACCTGCCCAGGGTTACACATGATAAATGCAATTGAGGTTGATTCCAAAGTATGTAAAATGCTCCCTTTTTTTTTCTCTTTTTTTTTTTTTTTTTTTGGATTATCTGAATGGGGTATATGTTAAATAAATGAACGCTTAGCTATTCACATCTTTAATAATTTGGGAACCAGTTTTCCTGTTTCAATGAGTGAGTATTTCTGTATAATATCCTCTAGCAGGTAGTGTTACTATTTTTTTATGATGCTGTCCCCTGTAATGTGGGATATATGTCCTTGGCAGGGATATTTACTGTATATGACCAACATGTATTGTTAAATAATAAGAAGGGAAGTCATAAACAAAGACCGGCTGTACTGTGGTTTATACAGTCATCTGAACCCATGAATTGAGAAGGGAATTGAGACATAGTTAATTTATTATGATCATCAGCTGATAGTTTAAAATCACAACCTGAAATGATCATATAAAATAACAAGATTTTTTTAATATGGCATGTGTGGGAGAGAAAAATGTACAAGCCATTCTCAGTATTAGATTATCAATGTTTTAGCATTAAATTGTAGATAAATGGCAAACAGTGTTGATAATCGTAACAAAGAACATTGTTTTGCTAACTACATGTTGTACCAGTACAATGTAATTTTGTCCTCCACAAAGTTGTTTTGTTTAATTGTTTTCCTTCATTTTTTTGGTAACTTTTTATAACATTTTTAGACATTCAATAGAATTAAAATGAAGTATATAAGTAATAGATCACCGTTAGAAGGAAGTGTGCTTGCTATTGTGTATGAAAATTAACAAATGGTAAATGGAAATATAATGTTCATCATTTTCATTAATTAGTTTTTACTTAAATACCAGTTTTTAGGCAAAGACATCTATTTGCTATATGGTTTGTAATTCCTGTCAAGTTATGGTAACACTCTTGAGGCACATCAGTTTCAATTTCCTTTATATGTCCTTAGTGCAAACCTAATGTAAAATTACATTATTCAACACACACTTTCTTGTGCAGAAGGATGAAGCAGAGATCAGACTTTCCCAGTGAATTGATATTATAACACATTTTAAAGTCATGTATTTATTAATTTGTTTATCTATGTATTGTGAGTTTTTGGCTTGTTTCCGGGATAGTAACATGAGATATCAGGCAGGATTGAAAGTCAAACAGGTGCAGGTTTATTTAAAGGGTTTTAAACTAAAAACTTTAACTTGGGATTCAAGAAAATCAAAACCTAGCCCACTCATCGGGCCCTAGTCTTAACTTCTTCCGTTCCCTAGTGTTAATAGTTTGGGCTGGGCCAGCCCTGACCAAACTGAAGAGAAAGCAGAGTCCCACGCTCTCGGGTGTAATTTCAGCTATTTTGCTTGTAGTTAATCCATGACTGTAATTCCAGCACTGGCCGCTAGGAGGACTCCCATGTAAGTGTCCCTTTTCCTAGTCTTGGTGGTTTTAGTATTTTTGGTGGCGGTTGTGCCCTACCTTTCCTTTCTTTTCCAGGTTCCACAGGTAAGTAAGGGTGGCCCCTACGGGTAAGTTCTGCGGGAGTGAGGGTGAAAAGAAAATAACAAGGCCAGTGTTCCCCACTAGAGCCAACTCAAATTACCACGTTTAGTTTTGCACAACAGCAACCTAAAAATGAGTCTTTAAACTACTTTGTCACTTTGAAAAGAGTGGTTTCATAAACAGTCCATTGCCCATGGGTTACAATAACACCAATTTTATGCTAAAGGGATTATTCATCACCGTGTGTCCTGGTGATTCATTTAAATAGTATACAGTCCTTGATGATATGGTGTGTGGTGCCAGCGTTACTTTTAAAATAAATATCTGTACTGAAACAAGCACTCCACGTCCATTTAACTCCAGGCTTGTGCCCATTGAGGTTCTTTTCTCTCTGCACGACCAAACAAAAAAGGATGAACGGCGGGGTGGTGGTAGCTAACCCTTGCCAGCCCCAATGGGGTCTCTTTCCTCCTGTCAGCTGTCTCTCCATGCTGTCACAAGGTCTTTCCCTTGTTGCCAGCTGCACTATTCACAACAGTCATTGGATGTACGAGATCTTCATGATTTACATTACATGAGAGAAGATGTTGAACTTCATGCTGATTTGAACTCGGCTCTAACCAAGATAAGCACCAACTAAGACGTAGCTTTACAGTAAACTAATGTGATCCATCTGCGTCTCCATCCATTTGCGTGCTTAATTTGGAAAAATAGGTGTTGCGGCGCAAGCAATGATGATAATACTATCCTTAACAACCGCACATACAAAATCATAACATTTGAAAGAGTATTGTATGTACTAGTGTTAGATGTTCACATTCACATATTCTACATCATATACAAAGCAGTAGTACGTGCAGAAAAATTAAAGGCAACCGCAGGACAAATTAATAAATATTAAAAAAGCCTGTATACATTTTTTTTTTTTTTATTATAGTTCTGCACTTAAATGGTTTAAAAAAAAAAAAAAAAATTAAAAGGCATTTAGAAGACTCCAGAAGGGTTACGTTGACTAAAAAAATAAAATAAAATACGCACCCCAACACGAACATTGGTTTGACCCATGGTCTACACTTATCAGCAATGTGTATGCAACAGAAGCCGCTGGTAGATTACAAAAACGATTAATTAAACTTAGGCTAGGGAGTTGTTATTTTAGTATGTTTTTCTTCTCTATTAATTACATTATATTCATTGATAAAAGCAAGAGAGAACCAGATTGTTAATGTTTTGGTTTAATATAATATAGCAGGGTTCCTATGGAAGTAGGCTGCAATAGATTTTTTTTCATTAAAAAGTTGTCTGTTGAAATTAATGTTCAGCTTTCATATTTAAATTGTGTACTACTCATTTAATCAAACCAAGTACTTTAAGTTGCTTGTATTGTTCATGATGTTTTTCAAATCAAGTAAGCTTATTTGTGTATAAAAAACGACAATAGAGTTGCAGCCAGTGTGTGAGAAATACAATGATTCTTGGTTGTAAGTCTCCCTCCCGACATGTGAGGATGTTAAGCAGCAAGAACAGAGTCCCGTGGATGGACTGGTCTGACAGTTGTTTTCCCAGGGTTCAAGGGAAGTCTGTCAGCCTGGAATGGGGCGAGACTCAGTTGCAATAACGCACTGACCCGGAAGAGAAACTAGGGACAGCTGTTGTTTGGCGAGGCGGTTGCACTCGTTTGCCAAGGGGTTATGTGTGATAGAATAAAAGGGGACATAGAATTGTAATCTGTTCCTTCATTTGGTTTAAAGCTATTGAACCGTAAGGACTGCGAGAGACCCCATGAGAAATAAGACATTCGTAAGTTTTGTTTGTCTAATTTAATTGTTCTGTATTACTAAATGGCTAAACACGATTACGGAGCTGTGGCCGAGGGCCAGCACTAATCCGGAACAGCACTGCACGATTGTCACAAATAAATTATATCACCCACCACGAGCACTACTGCACGCACCCAGGACTGGTGACCATGTTAGTAATATTATGGGACGGTTATTTGTGTTTATTATTTGGGATTGTAGCGTGTTATTTATTCTGCGCAATACACATTGTTGTGTATTGCTGGGGTCTTATTTGGTCACCAGACCTGGATATAAATAAAAAAAAAAAAAAATACCTTTCCAACTGGATGACAACTCCTTGCTTGTTTCATAACACACTGCATCACTCCTGCACCTGTACCCACTTAACCATTTTGCCACACAGTGTTATCTTACTTAAAGGCATTCAAGATGAAATTGTAAAGTAATTTAAAAGTAGGCTACAAACATGGGAGCGGACTGTCTCTCTTTAGCGCATACAAGAACTCAGACTTGATACAACTGTGTTGAGAATTTAAAAAGAAAGCATTTAATGAGATTCTTTATTAGAAGTACGGGGAATATGACTCTGCATGCCCAGAGGTTTCGTGACTGTGCCCCGGCCCAAATTAAGCAGTGGTTCTGACAGTTCAAGATATCTTGATTTAATAAGATTACTTTTACAGGAGATTAGCAATTTATACATTAAAAAAAATCTGTTAAGTACAAAATTAGGATGCACAATAATGGGCCATACCTGCCCCACTTAAAAGTCCACAGTTTCTGCTTTGTTTTCATCTTTCCATTTTAGTAAATTTGATTCTTTGATCTATTTATGAGCACATTTTGCCACTGTATAAATACCCCTTTCTCTGTGCTTAGTTGGGATAGGTGTTTAGTAATTAATACCACAAAACAAAGAACACATCTAATATTCTGTCACCTCTCAACACTGATAGTCCCCCTTATAGCTTTGTTTCACATACATTAAACAAATGAAAGAACATTTGGTGGCATTTAATTTTATGTTGAGATATTACTTCAAGGTTTTAACACACAGGAGACGAATAGAAAAAAAAACTGAGGCAACATTTTATGTAATTCACAGATAACATATGTAATACATTTCTCTCCTCTTAGTGTAAACTGAGCTATGGAGTGCCTTTTTTTTCCCTTTAAATGTCAACTAAACATTTAAGTAACAAATACTGTTTTACAAAAGCACAAAACATAATACAAAGTTGTCTGCTGGAGTCCTAATGGCATAACAAAACATAATACTGTTCTGAAAAAGTGCAAAAACAAATTAATCTTTTAAACTTCTCTGGTCACGTCTTATACTTTAGTTTTATGTAGATGTATGTTAAAGTGTAAGATGTGACCGGAAAGAAAGAAAAAAAACATTTTATGCTTTAGTGAAAAAGTCTTTAACTAAGACTTTAAACATAAACCTCGAGTTTCACAAACCCAGATTAGCTCTGACCTTGGACTACCTACTATTAGTTTAGGTAAACTTCCAAATGTTTATAGTTTTTATTAGTTTGAATTAGCTTAACAAATTTGTACTGTAAACAATGTTTTATTCAGAATTGGAGTTAAAGGGAAATTTAAAAATAGCTACAAAGCACCAACTACGAACAACCATACATACATTAAATAAAGAGAACAGTGAGCACCAAACACTTCCCAAATTATTTACTTTTCAATCTTTCACTATGCAAAATTTTACTTATTAGAAATGTTTTATATGCATTCATTACCCTTATTTGTGTAGTAACAAAACCTGAAAAGTAACTCCTAAGCAGTGCCTTTTCTGTCGTGCTTAATTTGCTCTTGCAATTTTTTTTTTTTTTTTTTTTTTTTTTTTTTTTAATAGACTGCCTACTCATTTTGGAAAAATACTGCTGTTGCATTTGTGCCCGTGTTTTTAGCCGTTAAAAATCAATGAATGAATGCAGTTTATTCATATTGTCACTATACAGTGCTGGTAGGATGCAGCTCATTTCTCTCCCAGTCGACTGTATAATTATTAAAAGTGAACTCCACCACCGCAGGTATTTTTAGTGTACTCTCTGTGGTGGTGTTTTGTTTTTTTCATGTCCGTGACAAAACCTCAAAAATCTCTTTTCCTCAGGATTTTCTGTGATCAGAAATCTGTCTTTGCTTCTTCCTGCTACATATTTTGATTCCTGGGCTCCCTGCTGCTTGTGACATTATAATCATAGAATGGTGCTATAGGCTAGAAAGGTGTTTTCTCTTTCTTTAGCAATGGTCTTTACCATGGCAGGAACCTGTTTATGTGCAAAATGACAAGATAACTGTATGTGTTAGAGAGGGGCTGCATGGATTGAAAATGAATTAAGTTCATTGATTTCATCTTAAAGACAGTGACTAGAGTCAGATGGAGGCTTTTTTTGCATGTTGAGTCATGTCTTTTGAGCAGGGAGTCGATTCTTTGCTTGCGGGGACTTGAGCCAAGTCCAGTCATTTGATGGCAATGAGTTGAGTCACAAAAAATTGCGATTTGATTCAGAGTCAAGTCATTGACACCAGCCATTACAACTCTATCCAAACCCATGTATTCTGGGTATTGAAGTTCCCTCCAGACAACAACCCATAGGTCATTAAAACACAGAATAACTAAAATAACTCATGACAAAATGCTTTTGCAATGGACAAAATAGAAACACACCTTTTCTATATTAAATCATTGCAAAACCCTGTCTTTGTCACTTGTTAAATAATGCTGACCTTGCCTAGAACTGTTGCTCTACACATGTAACAACTTTAATTTTTGAAAGTATTTCCTGTGTTATTGACAGGTCATAATACCTTGCCTTCCACAGATGATGAGATTTAAAGGCTTTTCTTACAGTGTAGTAAACAGTAACATTACAGCAATTTAAATATGGTATATTTTAAGGTAGGCCAGAGAAGTTTGATTAAACTAGCTAAGAAATGGCATTAGTCTAAATATACTCACTCCTAGAAAGCAATAGCAGTATTTTAAATGTACTTAAAGAACATTAATTTTTTTGCAGTTTTGGGGTATTTTCGTGCTACTTAGCAAGTGGCTGATATGAATTGAATTTAATAGGAATTCAGACTTTGACAGTGAGCTTCATTTATGACCTTTTATAAAGAGCACTAAAGTTACTGGTAGTTTAAAGATATGCATATTAACTGTTGAAAAAGCCCCTTTCATTAGCTTTATGTTGTTTATTTTTTCCTCTGTGTACGGACTTGCCAGAATTCTCTAGCTATTTTTAATTTCAGTATTGTACCTTAAGAGCCTCCCTCTGTTCCACCAAATATACAGTAGGGGCTGTTTAAAATAACAAACATATTAGAGCTCATTAGATAAAATAAATACAACTAGTTTTAAAAGCAAAACTGTATAGACTTCAAGTTAATGAGATGAACGATGCCCGAGGGGGGAAAAAAAAAAAAATTAAAGCAACCGCTGGCAAGGTACATTGGTGTAATAAGGAGCTGTAAAATTAGACAAACATTTAAAGGCAGACAAGCATGCCTTTATATTATTACTCTATCAGCTATTGCAGAAAGATCCCTGTAAGGCAAGCATGGTAAAGAATTTGTATGAATAAAGAATCAAATTAAAACAAGCAATGACAACTGCAAAGTCTAACTATGTCACACCCCCAAAATAAGCCAGACTACGCCACCTTATGTTTAAAGAAGGTATGGAATTCTGTTCTATTATAATTACCTTCTACTTTCATCAACACAGGTTTGAATCATCAACAAAGGGGGACAGCAACTAGCCCACCTCAAGGATCATAGACAAGTAGTAATATGCAATTCTTTATTAAAAACAGGTTATATTCAAAACTTGGCATTCATATAGCACACCTCATCACTAACAAGCCACAGTAGCACAGTAAAATAATGTGCATGACCAGTCCTTATTCAATATTGCACTTTCCCTGGCTGGATTATCAGTAGGGAACGTGGTTCCAAGCTCCTGCCACCCCAGATTTCAAAACTGCTCCATTATCCCTTTCCCCAACAGGGGGTGCCACTCCCCCACCAAGTCCAAGCCAACAGACTAATAACACTGAGCCTTCGCCAGAGTCAATTGAGTGGAGAAAGAAACGTTTCAATCTGCAACAGCGCAGGGCCTCCACTCTCGATCTGAAATAGTATATTGCACACGACACAAGTTTCCTGATAAAAATAAAAGGTTCAGTGTACTTAAAGGCATTTCAATTCATCTGCTAATTCATACAACAAGTAAATCCGAGCAACTACTCACTTCTAAAATCTTTTGTAGTCATTTTTGTCATTACTTTAGTAGAATACATGTTAATTTGGATTCATGTGTTTTTTTTTTCTGACTTTATGTGAACGACAAGACACAAGTTTGCCGTTTTTCCCTTGGAAATAGTGATATTTTGAAATATCACTGTCGTGGTCACAAAAGCAGAGTTTGTGGGGAGTAATAGCCATTTTCTATACTTTTGGGCATAAGCAATTAGGAAATAACACTTACTATACAGGAACAAAAAAAACTACAAATTGTTTACAACGGTGTAATTAGTTTTTTTGCAGTCTGCAATTTATATTCACAATCTGAAATTTGGCCATTGGATTTTGAAACATTTAAAATCTTACATGTGGGATACATTTGAAAATGGTATTACATATCTACGCAAAATATTACCTATTGTTCCGACTTGTAGCCTGTGTCATTGAACGGCTTTCACTGTAAATGGCTTAATTATTTTGAGGGTGGCTTGAATTGTTTTTAGGAGGTTTTATACGTAGAGGCTTTTATTAGAGGGCAAGTTTATTTGGAGCAAATGGAATGGTTTGCCTCACACAAATGATATATCAAGGTGTGCCGCAGCAGAGAAAAGGTTGGGAAGCACTGCCCTAGATGTTAAGTTTAAATATCCATCACAATACTAATATTAGCGCTAGCATTCTGTGGAAGTATAATACCTTTTGCTATTAATATACCACTTTAGTTCAATTTATTCTCAAATTTCATGACTTGCAACTCGGTTTCATTGTTGGGTTTAATAAAGAGAGGAGATTAAGTGAAGTTAATGGAAAAGTAGCCCTTCAGTTAATGTAATTAAAAAGAGCATGTTTGATCACGTAGAACTTATCTTGCAGAATGTGTTATGGGCTATTAAACATACAGAAGTCAAATTGAAATATCTAATCTGTTTGTATTTAATAAAATTATGATTGTAAAGCAGTATCATAAATCATGGACAGGGTTTCAAATAGAAAAGTACCAGCTTGAAAAATATCTCATCACTATAGCAGCAAGAAAGAAAGACATAGACACTTACCTGTTTCTTATTTAGGCACAGAGATAGGTCATATGCCCCCCCAACCCGCCAAAATCAATTATAAATAAATAATAAATCGTAAAGGGTTAATAAATAAAAATTTTTTTGTGTGGGGGGGGTTTGGAGTGGTGTTTTGGGGCTAAAAGACGGGCATGTTTAAAACCTGACCTGTAATACAAAAAGGGAATTCCTCACCGCAGCAGTTCCCCACATGGCTCAGGAGATCCAAAGATTAAGTGTGCATCCTCCAAAACCACGGCCAAGCCAGCTTCCTCTTTTACACCCAATAACTCGAGAGCAGCACGCACCGGCCTCTGGGTGACAAAGGCCAGCCCTGCAGGTGTCCGCTATGAACTCACTGGGTGTGGCTGGCTGTGGCACGATGAGGAGAAACAGTCCCTAACCCTCCCTAACCCAAGGGAGTGCCAGCGCCAATGCGACGCTCCCTTCGGAATCAGGATGCGAACCTGCTCTGTATGACTTACCCTGCGCACCCCTTGGTTGCGCATTTACCAGTAGAGCCATTGCGACTTTGACTACTGTACATGTACATGGAATAGGACGTGTGTTTAATCCAGAAAAGAGAGTTCATGCTTTGCTTTCAAATAGCGCTTTACTCTAAGGCATCTCTTAGGGACATTTATACATGGAGCCTACCCATATATAATTATAATAAATCAAAATTTGCTGTACACTGTATTAAATGTTACGATTTGTGACATATTGTAAATCCTATATTTCTTTGCACCCAGTTTGTAGACTACATTTTTTTTTTGTATGAGCTATATTTCACTGAATATAACATCCCCCTGATTGGTTTGGGACCTTCAGCAGATTTTTAAATAAAATAAGCTTCTAACAACCAATAAGCTCAATAACGATCAATAAGCTTCTAACAACCAAATGAGCAATATGGGCCGAATGGTCTCCTCTCGTCTGTAAACTTTCTCTTATGGTCATTATGTGCCTATGCCGTGAAGAAGAGGTTATCATACTTCATTAAAACTGGTACCAGTGTACTGTAGCACTGCACAAAATGAGTTCCCAGAGAAACATATATGACGTTAGAAAATTAAGTAGAATCCAATTGACCATGCCTGTTACTCTATTGCAAATACTCTGGAGGTAGATTCCTCTTGAGATAATCACTACTGTAGCATCTCAAAATCATCACCTAGTCTTGAAACCATGCTTACATTTGGAAATAACAAATACAAGTGGATATATTTTCACAAAAAGATAAGGGAAACAACAGAAACATCTTCATCTAATAAGGAAACTCAGAGCACTTGCCTTTGTCTTTGTCTGTTGTTGATTAAAAATTAAAGGTCTGCAAGTTTGAGATATACACTGTGCAAGCAAGCTTGGGAACCAGCCAAACAGTCGACTAGTTTTTTTCTAAAGCTGCCTGGTTAAGCCGCCATTGACTGAAAAATGTCCTCTAGTTTTTTAATGTATCCCAGAGCAGCATTTCTCAAATATTCATTAACATGATTTTAGGTATAAAGACGCTAATTAATAATAATTCAAGATCACTTGATTCAAGATTGGCTTCCTCAAAAATAATTATTTTTATTGTTGTTTTTGTGCCACTAGGCTTTAATTGATGTAAACAAATGTGTAGAGACTACATTTTTGTGGAAAAATGTGCTTATCCTCCAGCTTACTCAGATTCAGGTACATGTCATCTTTACCAGGAATTGGTAAACACAGAAAGTAAATGTGGCAGGGCAAAAACCCATAATGTAAACAGCGTGTGTGTGAGAATCTAAGGTTGGCAGGGATAGGGTTAAATCCGTCCCTGCTAGCAATCACAGTTCCTGATTAGGTATTTTCTGAGTGGGAGTTGGACCACATGTAATTTACATTGGAGGAGTATTTGGGGGTGAGTACTTCTTGTGCGTGACTGTTGTACTGTTTTTACTTTGTAGTGAAGGCAAATGCCCAGCCTACAGTAAGCGTAAGGGGATAACGCTTTTTGGGGACAGGGAGTATTGCTAGGAACCCTGTTGTTTGTTCTCTGCAGCTATACCTCTGAGCTCTGAGGAAGCCCCTTTCCACCCTGGCAATGTCTGTAACCAAACCCGATCAGGAACCCCCCCACCAGGACCACCACCCCCCCGTGTCCATGCTGTTCGCACGGATCCAATAGCTTCCACCTATTCACCAGGACAACAACACTGTGCTTTTTTGAAGAAGCGAGCTGATTCCTGGGTGACAGGTACACATGCCGTGTTCCTCGAGGTGGATGCTCGATGCCATGTGCCCTGAATGCGAATGCCCCAGAAGCAGCAATAATCACTTCACTAGGTACATAATTTGTTGTTCCTCTCCTCTGGTAGTAGTGTTGTTTGTCCTAATTGCTTATATGCCCCTTCAAAAAGTATAGCAAATGGGTATTTTATTCCCCGCACACAAACTCTTTGCGCTTATTGTGGTGCACCAGGAACAAAAAGAGTGATATTTCAAATATCCTACCCTATTTCCAATGAAGAAAACGTTCGGACGGCGAACGTCGGGGGCTCATTTTGGATTTAGAATTTAGATTATCAAGTGAGTAGTTTTTCGAGATTTGCAATTATATTGTAAATACAGTATAATTGTAGATCTTGAAAAACTACTTACTTCTAAATCTTTTTTAGTCATTTTGTATTACTTTAATATAAATACATGTTAAAATGTTGGGATCATAGTGTGTTTTTTTTTTTTTTATTTCTTGATTTTTTGGTGAAAAGACTACAAAGCACAAAAGCGCCCATTTTTTCCTCAATATGAAACATGAAGTGATATTTGGTGAAATATCACTGTCCGTCACAAAAGCAAAGTTGGTTGTGAGGATACTAGCCATTTTCTATAAACTTTTGGGCATAAGCATTAGAAAAAACACTTAGTACCCACCGGACCAAAAAAAAAAAAAAAAAAAAATTTGTTACATGGTGTATTCAATGACCTCCTTTTCATCTGTCCATGCTTTCACAGATGGTGTGCTTGTTACGGACACTTCCATCCAAGGTCCTCTGGTTTGAATCGTAGGCCCAAATATTGATTACAGCGAATGTTTCTTCATTGCTCCATGATCCCTGCAGCAATCAGACTCATGGTGTGTCTCAATCAACAGAAATAATCCTAAGACGAATAAACAGAAATGGTTGGCAACGTTCTTTGCAGAAGTGAAACCTTCATGCAGGCGTGGTTGTTTGTTATTTCGTACGCCTGCGAATGGCCATCATGCATTTTGTCTCGCCTGACTCGGGTTGGGTCCCGGGTAAATGTGCCAGTGTAAAAGGGGCTCTAGATTGGGGGATAATTAGCAAGCTTGTGAAATGTACAGATTACATGCTTGGGATTTAAGAAATGTGTGTAGTGTACTGAATTACCTCAGGGCTGCTGTATAAACCACAGTTATCTGGGTAAAAAGAATCTGAAATCATCAGCATGGTTGTGTTTTTGCATGTGTGTGTGTTGTGAGAGAGAGAGAAGAGAGAGAGAGAAGAGCGAGAGAGAGAGAGAGAGGAGAACCAGGGTTTGGCTAAATAGAGTGGAGTAGCAAGTCGAAACCAGCCGGGACAGCCGTTGCGGTCCAGTAGCCCAGAGTTTCCGTTATGTTTAGAGCAGAGAAGTTTTCGCCACATGTGTTTGTATGTCACTGTGTTGTATTTGCTCTGTTGTGCTCACCACTATGCGCGTAGTTGTCCCGTTAGCTAGTTCCGGATGAATAGCTTTCAGTGGTGTTGATATGTAAATAAACCGAGTCGCCTGCGGGCAATATCAACTTCAACCCTCTCAACTCCATCTCCTCCCTTGCTTGTCACCTCAGCATACAGACACACCACACACGGCAGAGCGACGCTATAGAAAAATAAGCTAAGGACGAAAACCTATGAAGGGGCGCTTCGTTATAGATAAACTACCCCCGAACACCCTAATAATAACCCCGCTAAAACCAGCTATCCCAAACACCCCCCAGCTAAACCCCCTGCCCCCTGTCTCACAAGCATTATTAAAACCACCATAAAAAACCAAACAACAACAAACCTCAACCAACACCCTATATCTTTCTACACAAGGGATTTTTGGGAGCTCCCTAATAAAAGCTGAAATCTCAAATCAATAATTGTGTGAAGCTATTCATTAATGGTGTAAATGGTATTTAAACAGATTCATTCAAACGGAACCAAAGAATTCACCTACAGACCGAAAACGTTTTACAATATCAACCCTGACCTCTGGTCCCACACGCAGTCGGAAATATCAAAGACTACTGTAATAAAAACATACCAACACTAAGATATAGAAACTATAAAGAATATATTACGTACCCTGATACACTTACTTCACGACCCAACACCGTTACTTACCTGAGAATTGGGGAATCCATTTCAGGAAGGTTGGCTTACACTGTACCAAAGAAGGGCATGATTGGACTGTACGTTATCTTTACCTGACCATATTTTTCCAAAGGACAGGTGTGCGACAGCAGTAAAAATGCAGTAGTTGTTGCTCCTTTTTTTTTTTTTCAAAAAAAAGTTGAGGTAGGGAGTTCTAAGGAACACAAAAAGGATTTAAAAGAGATTCAAAAAATAAAAAAAAAAGAGCAATTATGGTTAACGCCCCCCGCCGACCCCTGCAATCGGCGCCCGTGGTTTTGGTGCTGTAAAGAGGGGGTTATTTCCATCCATGGGTGTTGCAAACTGTACAGGAGAATAGTGCCTAATATATTGTATATGGGTGATTTGTAATTTGGCAATTTCCAACAAGAAGAACTAAAAGCAGTGCTCCTTATATAAAAAGAGTAGGGATACTGCATCCCTTGGGGGTTTTGGAAATAATATAACTGATTTAATTTAGAAGGGAACAAATAACAAAATGAAACATAGGTTAAATTATATATTATCTACGTTATTATAACTACAGACTATGTATCTTTTTA